>NW_009919550.1:43452-87160 GCF_000696875.1 Nestor notabilis
AGAGAAAAAGGATGGTGCATGTGATACTCTGCAACATTATTGCTGTTGTGCTGGTGCTGGGATGCATGCTTCTCTGCTGATGGGAGTCTGTGCTGCGATCTTATTAGAGAGCAGGACTTTGGGTTTCGACATAAAGACACATCCCTCAGTTTGGATAATTGTGGTGTAGGCATGAAGAAGGGTCGGCTGAAATGGTTAGGCCTTTGGAGATGAGCAGTAATGTCAAAATTTTCACTGCAAATCTAACTGCTTAGTCTGCTTTCTGTATCTGTTTCTATGTAGAAAATTATGTCATCAAAATAGGTATTTCATAAATCTGAGAAGTTATTCTTCACAGCTGCCACCAGAGGCCTCTTTTTAGCCAAGTTAAGCAGCTGCTTTGTCTTTGCATTGCTTCTATGAGCATGTTTATTAATGTATAGCTCTGAATGAAACATAAATAAACATAAATAATAAGTATAGTGAACATAAATAAAAATTTCTGCCTAATTTTAATGATATTTTCTTTGTGTTTTTAAGATTTTTGATATTATGTTTAGTTTTTAAATAGGTCATCTGTGAGAGAAGGAGATGAGGGTGCACCTGCTTGTAGCTGACTGCCACGGGCTTTGAATGGATCCCAGCATTAACTGAAATCTTCTCTTTGGTACAATTCCTGGAATGGGTAAATGTGCAAACAGGGGCTAGATTTTTCTCTTGTCAATTTTCAAATGTTTAAGAGTGAGTACTGAAGTTTGAGCTAGTTACAGTAGTTCACAGAGCTATTCTAGAGAAAGGCTATCTCCTGTGGGTCATTCATCCAAGCTGTTTCAGGAGCCTATTCTGGGGCGAGATAAATTTGCCTCTGGAAATGTCTTAGTTTTAAAGTTTGTTTTTCTTGCCTTTTTTTCTTTAAAAAAAAAAAAAAAGAGAACAAAAAAATTAAAAATAAAAGTTATGAGAGCCCTGGTTGGGTGTACTGTTGAGTGAGATAAATCACATCTTCATTGAAGATGACACCTACTGCTGACAGAAGGGATATAAGTAGTTGGCCTGCCAATAAAATTCTGACACCTGTTTGCTAGAATAAAAACAAAGAATCTTTGTGTTGTGTATATTTATATACTTTTACATAAGGCTTCATTACTATTTAACTTGGGAAAGCTTCTTGTGAAAAAAGACATTGTTCCTTATTAAAGGCACTAGATAGAAAAAGTTCTTTGCCGCAGAAAATTGATCTAGTCTGTTTCATGATTCTTTAGCATTCTTTAAAAAATAGTATTCCTTCTCTGGATCAAGAGAAATCCCTGATTTTATGGGCTGACAGCTTAAAAAGGCATACAGGAAATATTTTACGTCACTTAAGTTAGGTTAGACCTGTATTTTATACTTTGTTGCTTTTCACAGAAATCTAGACAGGTAAAAAGGTTGAACAACATAAAGTGTAGTATATTCCATGGCTGTCTATATTCAATCCCGATTTGTCATTTTGAACATATTTCAAATGCTGAAACTGACTTCTGTGCATATGTTATTTGATAGGCGCAATCACGTGAAAGCTTGATAGGTGGTATCTCTTCTGAGATTTATATTTGAGTTTTCATGTACTTAGAAAAATAACTTCTGAAGTGATTATTTTTCTGAGTTTTGCAAAGTGTTTATTCCAGAGAAACATTTTTAAAAAAACTTGGCTTTTTGTTTGCTTTTGCTGATGACAAGGACTGGTTGAGGTTTGAGCTAGGGTGCTTGTGTGTCATGATCACTTAAGCTTGGACTGTTTTTCTCAAAAGATGCAGAGCACGCTGAAAGTGTCACTAGTTAAATCTGCCAGATTTTGGTACCTTTTACGCTATAAAGCCTTTTAATAAAACACAGCATTTTGAAGACAAAGATGGGAACCCAGGACCTTTTCCTTTTGGAGAGTAACCTCCTTACAGGAGTGATCACATTCCCATTTATTTTCTTTCTTACTGTGGTGTCATGCTTATTCTGTGTGATTTAGTGTAATAACAGCAATAGAATATGAGCAGGCTGATTTCCCAGTTTATCCTATAATTTGATGACAAAGTCACACTCCGGGGAGATGGAAGATTGGAGTGTAGAACCTTTGTGCTGACAAGGCATTGAATCCAGGCCTTGCTCCTCTTGGACATGTGCCCTCACCACCATCTCCAGTTGAAGAGTTCAGTACCTGATAAGCTTTTTGTCCACAGGGCCATGATACTTCGCTGTCAGTTCAATGTTAGCAGGTTATTAGTGTTCTGAAGGCACTATTCAGTCTCTGAAGGATATAATTTGTTGTGGTTGCTTAGGCAGGGAGTCCTTAAAGGGCTGTGTGTATGAACTGTGTGTTTAGGTTCTTAAGTAAGCCTTTCATCATGCTTTAGTTGAGAAGCACAAATCTACTGCACACTTGATGCAATGAGTGTCCTATCTTCCTGTCTTTGTGATCTGCTTTTGCGTCCATGTCAGGTTGCTTTTTGCTCTCTCCGTATAACATTGTAATGTGATTTGATGTACTGTGAGATAGCTGAGTGGTTACCTGTAGTTATTTTAGGCTGTTGACTTGAGCAAGTTTTTTAAACTTTTCTTAATATATTTTTGCTCAGTCACCATAGCCACTTAGTTCAGCCACATGGAAGAAAGGTAAGATCTTAGTAGTGTAATACAGCTGTCCTTATCTGTAGATGTGTTCCTAAAAGGAAGAAAAATAGTTGTGTTTGTAATTCCTTTTTCATGATAGATGTTTGAGATTTCCCTCATGGAGGTAGAAGCTAGCCTTTTGCAAGGCAAGTCCATCAGCAGTTTACTTTTACTGAGTGTAGAAATAATTTTATACATGAAAACACATGCTGACCTGTAATCTTTCTAAAGGCTTTCACAAGAAAAATGGAATGGATTGTGCAGGTTGTATGTGCATAGATCTCTTGTATAGTGTTTGTGAATGAGACACAATGGGATTCTTTGTGCTTTAATTCTAGAGGATTGAATATAAACCCAACATCAACTCCTAAAATGTAGCTGAATAGATCAGCATAAAAACTCTGTGTGAGAAGTGACACGAGGTTCTTTAAAAATCATGTGCTGCCTGTGCTGGTTCCTTAGGAGATGTAACAGTGAAGGCTGTTTTTAGATTACTTGTCTATATGTACTTTCTCAAAGCGCTATGTCATTTCATGGATGAGTGAAAAATTTAATAAGACCCTTGATTACTTTCACAATCTTCGCTGATTTCTGACTAAAGCTTTTTATTCCCTAGGGCTGAAGTATGAGTGATATAGTGGTCGTGATTCAGAGGAGTTAGCTGTCCAGAGAATCCTCTTTTGAGAGAGACAATGCACACCCTGTGCTTTTGTAACACCAGCATCCTGCATCATTGTGTTTTATTCATGCATGAGGGAAATGGGATCAGGACCGATTTCTCCCCTTTGTACCTTCAACTGTAAACTCAAACATATGAAACTCGTGCTTCTCAACATACGCTGCTCATAACGAATCTTCTGCCTTGACCATGCTCTGCTGACCCCCCAGCTGTTGCATGTGGATTCAGATGTCTCCATTTAGTGCAGGCATAGCAAAGATGTCATTTTCTGTCCAGGCAGGTGACACTTTGCTACTAGATTGATCAGCTGTGTTTTTGCTGGAAGGCTAAGCTATCATGAAAGGTGCTGCTCAAGAAACTGAAACATGAGATGTATATGAAATTTCTATAAAATACTTTACAACCTACAAAACTGTTTAAAGATATTTTTTCTTCCTTTGAGAAATTAAGTTTTCAGGCAAAACTTTTTTCCCTTCACCATACTTAACAGATTTGCTTGGAAGCTTTGGAGAGATTAGGCTGTGTGGATTTTTCTGGCTATGAACTGTTGGGTGGTGTGATATTGATTAAAAGCCAATGGAACACTTCCCAGTCCTTCACTGGTCACATTCAGAGTAAAATTCTGTGGTTGCAGTGTTTTTTTGTATTGAAATGCACATGTTACTGGAAATAGGAAATCTATCTCAGGAATAAGTGCTCTTAAGGGATTGTGCGAATTACTGTATTTTATTCACTCTGAATTGAGTTGAGCATGTTATTTAAACTTTAAGTTGATTAGTATCAATCTGCCATTTTCACTTTTGCAAGTGAAAACTTGCAAATGCACGTTTTTGTGCTGTTGTATTATTTAAAAGGCAAGTATTTGCGACATATAATGATGAAAATTTGCATTTATTACCTAGATAGTCATCCTAACTTTCTCTGACCTATTGCGAAGAAATGCTGAGAACTGTTCCTTCATGACTTCATAACAAAAGCACTGTAAAGTGAACTGCAGCATTAAGGGCTTATGGGTTACTGTGAGCCTGGATAACTGAATTTTCCAAAAAAAAATAAAAATAAAAATAGTGGTGTCTCTGCAGAAACACAGTTATGGATTGACATTATCACCAATAGTAATTCTGAGGTTGGTTTTTCAGGAAACTATAGCAGAGCCCATTGAAGGGGTGTACGTTCTCCTGGGCACTTGCTTTACTCTTCTGTAGGAAAGGTTCTACAGAGGTCAGCATAAATGCTCAAAAGGCTTAAAAAAAAGTCTGCTTTTTCACTGAAAAAAGCAAATCTAAGCAAAAGAGAAAGCAGCGTCAGTGAGAACTTGTGGGTACTGCGGTACGGGGGAGCAGATTAGGGCAAACTCTCTGCCTGTTTTCCATTGAGCCTATTTGCTGGGAGCCGTTTCTACAGTGTGAATTAGTGCTTTCTCCTTAATGCACAGGTAGGCATTTTTGTCAACTTTTGTCATCAAAGTGATGGAGTAATTGCCAGTAGTAGATCTTTGGTGTCCTATATTTAATAGGCAGCATGCTTTAGGAGATCAATGGGTCTACCAGCTTGTTGTTCCCATTCTTTTAAGTTTACTTCATCTAGTTGGACTGTGAATAAAGGAAAATCAAGATCAGTGAGTCTGATGTGGGGTTTTTTATGTATTAACTGCCCCCACCAGGCATTGAACTGTGCAACTGTAGTGTAGGTGTCTTGGGATCAGATTTATGTTTCTTGGCTATCTGTTCTTGATCTTTTGCCATTTTACATATTGTTCCTTGGATTTCTTACTGAACGGATCTTATACCTCTAAAACACGATTAAAGTTGTACTGCTTATATGATGACATTTAACTTTGTCACTGTTTCCATAAAAAAGTTCTGTCTTTTGGTCTTGTAGTTTCAGGTTGCTAGAGCATGCTGTGGACTGTTGCTTGGCTTCCAGAATCAGAACACTGGAACCATGCTTGCAGGCATTACTGTTAAAGTTATGAGAATATCTATAACCATTTTAGAAAGCAATTATTCACATCTTTTTGCTCTTCTATATTTCAGGAAAGCTTTGAATGATAGCCATGTTGTTTGTTCCCATGCATCCTGTTTCAGGGAAGTGTTTCAACACTGAGACATTTGTGTATATGTAGTTCTGTTTTCTTCTCCCTCCCAGTGTAAAAATAGTTCTTCATGTCAGGTTTTCATGTATGTATTGGTAAGTGGTACTTGAGAAAGAGGCTGACTATTGAAAACTTTGATTAAATAAAGAAAAGGCGTTTTTGTGTAGTTTAACTATGTGTATAGTGCTAATGATATAGTCCATGAATTCCTCATAAAACCTTTTTCCCTTTGCCCGCAACTGGTATTACAAACTTCAAATTTAAAGACACTTATGCAAATAAATGAGTAGTGGCATGTAGACTATGGTTAGAAGCTATTTTATGACTCTATAAATATATGATAATAAAAATATGATAAATATATTTTATAGCTCCAACATATGTTTTATTTTTTTTTCCATTGCAACTGGTGCTGATTGAATTCTAATGGAACTTGGGCTGAAGTTTCACAGTGGTAATCGTATATGAATCATTCTTCCATAGAGATAATCATTACCTCTCTGCAGTATTGCCTTTCTTTAAATGTCTAGCTACTTATCCTGCTATTATCACTTAGTTGAGCCAACAGCTTTTTTTTAAACTATTTTTTAGCATTTGGATGTTGTAGATTCTTATTATTGATCATTATTAACCTTTACCCTGAGACAATGTAGTTTTAAGTATTCCTGCAATAATTTTGTGATTTTGAAGGTAATGTTGCAATTTGTGATCCTAAGATTTAATCTGCTTTTTACTGAATTGTTTCTAATAGCATATGCATTTATTAATAGTGTAATGCATTGTATTTGTCTTATGGTAAGTATTTTTCTTTTCACGTTGAGCTTTCTGTGAAGGCAATTCTTGGAATACAAACATAGGCTGCATAGGCTATGAGGGTTGCATAGATTGCCAAATGGAAATGTTTGATTTTTTTTTTCTTCTCAAATTTATTTTTTGAATAATGAGGTGTAGGGTTTTTTTTTGTTAGTTTTTAAATTTTTTTATTTTGTGTGTGTGTGCTTTTTTTTTTTTTTTTTTTTTTTTTAAAGATATTTACTCATGAATATGCTTACCAAAAGTCTTAAAGCTGTACCTGGTAGGATGACAGGCTAAGTGCTCACCTAATAAATATATTAATTAGACTTAGTTTTCATTATGCTGTTACCTTTTCCAGTGTTACTAATATGGGACTGGAAAAACCATTTACCTTCCCTCCTATCTTTGTTCTGTGCTAAAGAGCCTGGACTTACAGACTGCTTTCGTTTTTGGTCTGCCACACAAGAGTGCTCACCAGAATTGAAGGTTTTCTTCTAAATAAACTCAATATATTCTATGATAACTTCTTCTGTTAAACTAATATGGAGTACTCCTAAAATCCCCCATGACTTGACTTGAAATTTTTTTAGCCTGTTTGGCTATTTCCCCCTGCAAATCTGGTGAGATGAATTAATTCAGAAAATCAACGCTGTAGCTTGTGAACTAGAGGTGCTGGTGTTGTATGGTTGTTTGGCAAGTTTATTAAATTTTTAAGAAAGGTAAGACTTTTGTTTATAAAATTTAATTACTTCAGAGAAGTCTTTAGAAGGAATTAGGTCAGGCTCTTTTCTCTTTGGTGATAGAATATGAAAGATAACATATAAGAAGAAAAGAAGCCTGAAAGGTACTGAAAGTTTTTCGTCTTAAGCCATCTAAAATAGCCTTGTTAAATGTTAGAATAATCTTTACCGCTTTTTAAAATCAGGTGATGTGAGGGGAATTGATCATTCATCAAGAGAAGAGGCTGCCAGCATTATGAATACTTACAGTGATATCATTTTCAGATCATGAAATTCATTCTTTGTTCTGTTTGAACTCTGTGAGGTATTTATCCACTTGCCTGAGCAATATTCTATTAAACTACAGTCACATTACTTAGGTTAGTAGTGCAGTCTGCTGGAAGTTGGAACTGTGTTTTGGTTTATGTCTTGTAGCTGAAGACTTGCAGTTGTTTACAATGCTAATCAAACTTTCCAGATGAGAAAAACAGTAAGTGGTTATATAAAACCACTTGGTTAGAGTATAATGCTCGTGCTGTAAGTGTGCATGATTTCACCATCCAGCGGTGAAAAAAAGCATATTGCCAGTTTTATTAAGTTACTTGGTCTGCAAATGACAAAACTGCAAAACCACTCTTCTGGTGTATGGTCAGACATTGCCACTAGGTACTAATGTATCCTACATTATCATCTCTGGCATTTATGGTGCGTTTAGCGACATGTTACCTACACTCTGAAGTTCACAATAGTGCTGTGTTTTGAATTTCTTAAGGAAAAAGGGCTTAAATGGCTTTACTGCAAAAGGGGAATATATTTTGAATTTAGAGTGATAGTTATTTATTATTTGCCAGCAAACTGGTTCATTATTTTAGCACTAAAAGCACAAGTTGTATTAAATTTTTTTCCAAAGTTTTGAAAGCTTTATGGTTGAAATTTTAATTTCTTTAATAAATCTAGAAGGAGCACTTTTTTTTTCTGCTTTTCTCTACAGGGGAAAATGGAGGTAGAGTTGAGGAGAAAAAAAGAAATTTGGATTATTAAGCCCAAGAATGTGACTTTCAGCTTTCCATTTGTTTAGTGTTGAACTATTTGCAAAAAGATGACAAGTTTTTGCACTTCAAAAAGCCTATGGAAACAATTAATTTCTAGTTACCAGCTTCAGTGTTTTGTTGACATTAGAGAAATCTCTTTATGCTAGATTTTAGTTATTTATATATTTTTTTTTTTTGCTTAGGGCTTAATGATGTTTTAAATAATGGATTGACTGGAGGAAAATGTGACTTTTAGATCTTAAAATACTGTCAGCAGTTTGTGTTAATGTAGTTTTATTTTACTGGGTATGTATGCATCTTGATTTAAAAAGCATCATTGTGATTGATGTTGCTGTTTTGAAGTTAAACCTCAAAGATCTTGGTGATTTTACCTAATTACATTTGCTTGCACTAACGAACAGTTGCGAAATGTAGAGATTTTCTTGGGGCTATTACTTGACGTAATTGAACAGCTAATGTATTTCTTATTGCAGAAATTACTTGGTATCACATTGGAATTTGCTTATTACAAAAGATAAATTATAAATTTAGCTATATATATTTTTAGCTACGTATTCCCCCCCTCCCAGTGGTTTCAATAGTTGTCAAATATTTAATAAGATAGTAAGTTGTTTTATTTAAAACATCATAGTGTTAAGTACTTTTCTGACCTGTAACAGACTATAATAAAATACATCCCCCACCCCCAGTATTGGGGAAAAGATCAAAATAAAGGCCACTGTAAAGTACTTCTACTTTTATTTCTGTAAAGTAGAAGTGAAGGACCATATTCCCCCTCCCTCCTGTATTCTTTATTAATTTCTTCTTTTATTTCATTATCACCAAATCAATGTCAGAACCAAGATGACTGAGCAAGCTGATGATTCAGCAAAAGACTGAAGAAATTGCTGTTGCAATGAAGTTTTAAGTTTTCAAATGTGTTATTAAAATATTGTGAATCTTGTATACAATGGCAAACTTCTAAAGAAATAAAATATTTAGTGGTAATACAGAAATGCTGATCTTCAAATAAAAGACTTTGAACAATCTAAAATCATGTAATTGAGAGGCTCAATGCTTTTATAGCTAAGCATTAGAAATGCAGGAGTATAGAGGAATAGATTGTTATTTGCGTTAGTCAAGTGCCTTACAAGTCCTTTCTGGCACATGCTACTTAGGATATTTGGTTAGATATTTGTTTGTGCCATGGTTTTACCATTTCTAAAATATGTTTTAATCTCTTTTTTCCTGTGTTGTGTAATGTAGATACATAGTTTCATAGTTTTGGGCTTCCAGTAGCTTTTGAAGATTTAGATACTTTGTCTAATTTTCTTGAAGGCACTACAATACAATCATTAGTCCCTTTTTCCAATTTTCTGAATTCTGCATGCTAGCTGTTTAATATCTGCTTTACCAATTCCCCTTTGAGGAGAATAAGTGACATCAAAGGCTAAACAACAGTCTATCTCTAAAATTAGATTTTGTTACTGAACATTAAACAGATGAGCTTCTGTGAAGGGGAGTGTACAGTGGTTTTCTGTAAGCAAATGCAAATGTTGCTCAGAGTAGGAAAATGGTAAGAACAATAAACAACCACATTTTGTTTACCATCTACAATGCCGGGTAACTAGTCTTCCCTCTAGCTCTTCCACTGCCAAACTAAGTTTTATAAAGATCCATAACAGATCAATAGCTTTGCTGATTATTTTTCTTCAAGTATGTATTGTCACTCTTGTAAATACACTTGACAAGGTTGGTTGTGCTTCTTTTATTGTTGTGCTCTGAGATGTACAAAGCTCCTTGGTATTTCAAGGGATCCGCGTGTAGTATTTTTTCTCTCTGGTCCTCCTAGCATATGTAGAGGATGTAAATGGGGAGATCTCTATAGGCATTCAATGATTACAGTGATGCAGAATTAATTCCTGACTCAGTGTTCAAGGCCAGGCTGGAAGGGGCATTGAGCAACCTGGTCTAGTGGGAGGTGTCTCTGCTCATGGTGGGGGCGGGGGTTGGAACTAGATGATCTCAAGGTCTTTTCCTAACCATTCTATGATTTTATTCAGTAGCACTACATTAGGAAATCAAAGCTTCAGACAAGAAGGGCTCATGTGCACCATGTATGGTTCTTACACCAATTTCATGGTTTTCTGCCTGCATCATATCTGCCGTTGAACATAAAAATTTCCTTAGGGATTGGGAGAAAAATCTTCATGTGACACTTAATCTAAGACTATCATGTTTCAAAGTGTTTAGAGTAATCACTGTGTCTCAGACACATTAATAATACATAATGAGCAGAAAGGAGGGAACAAAGACTGTTTAAAAGTAAAACATGTTTCTTGATTTATAGATAGACTTTCTTTTGTGTAGATTTTAAAATCACTATAAGTAGTGATTCTGCAAACAATCTGTGTTAAGAGATTCAGTGAAGCAATTAAACGTAGCTCTATTGTGTATTAAGGTCTGTCTCAACTACAAGGCTTAATTTGGTGTTTGTCATTGAGGAGACTTGACATCAATGGAAAACGCATATATTTTGTGACAGCTTGTAGGTCACTTTGTATGTTACTACTTTATTGTCCTGTGCTAATTCATCAAATGTCATTGGCTTACTGGAGCTCCAAGTAGCATGTTGCTTGTGCACAAAGACCATTAAACTTAATGGAAATGGAGAATGAATGTGGTCGAGTACAAATAGAACTAAAAGGCACAAGATTAATCTTTTAATAGTCTTTAGCACTGGGAGAAGTTCTTAATGTAATGTAATGTTTGTGTTAGTTTTAGCTTGAATATCAAGAAGTTGGTGGAACAAGCTGGAAGATTTTAATAGCCAGAAAATAGAGTAATAGGTTATGAAACTCAAATTTGTCTATAAAAGAAAAGATTGATGAATCTCAACCTTTGCATCATGGCTCAGTCTATATAAATTTGCAGCTTCTACTGAACTGAATGGGATGCTTCAAAAAGATCAGAATAAAGTTGTTGTAGTAGAAGAACAGAGTTGTTACTTAAATAGAAAATAACTATTGTTTCATGTTTCATGGTATTTTAATGGAAATTTAAATTAAAAAGTTACAGGCACATTAATGAACGATAACTCTGTGGTAATGATTTAAAAATCCCAACAACATAGCAGAAATGTTCTATGAAATGGAAAACTGAAAAAAAAAACATCCACCAGAGAACTCTCAGTTACATGTTCCATGGATTTTGGATTTGGCCTTCCTATCATTTCTCACATGGTGCTATGAAGGCATAGAAATTAATTTATTTTTTTACTTTGGATAACAACGTAATGATAAAGAATGAAAGATAATTATTACATAAGTAATGAAGCCTGGTTTTGTATGGATTTATGTTCCATATTTCCTACCTTCCAGCATTCCATATTCTCCCTTCACCTACATTGGGATGCTCAGCTCCTTTCTAAATGGCTGCCTAGACAAAAGGTAGCAAAAAACCCCACAGCTTATTGGTGCTTCGTGGTTGCAGAATGAGCTGTGGGAATGATAGTGTTAAATGCATTTTATCTTTTATTAGATTACTAAATTAGTAGGAGTACTAATCTCACTCACCCAGAGAGACAGATTCTTACCGATCTTGCAGGAACCTAGTATATTTAAGACTTCCATTTGGCTGCAAAATGGCTATCAGGAGACTGACAAATGGACAGAAAAATAAGATCAGGTTGCAGAACCTTCATTTCCTTGGCTGACAGGCTGAAAATGAATATATACTTTAAATGACTATTCATTCCTCCATAAATAGAAGTGGGTCAGATACAGAGAATGTGTAACTGATGGAAAAGAATGGAGATCAGAGAAGAAATGAGGATTGCTTAGGTGGTTTTGATGAAGAGGGAACAAAAAAATTGGAAGGGATTATAGGACAAAATATAGCACTGAAAGAATGAAAAGAGAAGGGGAGTTGGTTGTTGCTTTAGAAAAAATAATTTAAATGGGAAGTAATGTTCAGAAGAATATTAACAAGGGATACACTAATTTTTAAAATAAGGGTTTGCAAGATATTTGGCACAAAATTCTGCAAACAATCTGTGTTATTCAAATATTTATCACATCCATCAGAGACCTGCTAATGCTTATTTTTGAAAGGAGTCAAAAATGGCACAGGTCTTTTCAGACATCTTCTTGACCATCTTGGTCTACTTCGTATTTTTCTTAGATTATTTAGTGATTATTTTGCTCAGATCTTTCCTTTGTATTGTCTCATGCTTTACCATATAATCCATGTTAGTAATTCAGATGCAAAGTCCAATGAATCCTAGGCATAAATGGGTTCAACAGCTGCAGTGAAATAAATTTATCTGTCTTGTGATGAGCTGTATGAATTTGTGCTACCAGAATTGGAGTTAAGTACAGGAAATAGAAAAGAAGTGGCTGCTGGATGCATAAATGCAGAAGTTCCTGCTTTCTATGGAGTTTTAGTGCTTATTCAGATTATAAAATGCACTAGCTTTCCCATTGAGCATACATACTGTGGTCGTCTTTGATGTGATTCTTTAGGTATTACTTGAAAAAGACAGTTGCTGATTTGAAAAATGTCAACAAAACGGTTCCCCTCCATACTTGAAAGGCATCCTAACAGATGTTTGTTGGTGTCTAGAAGCTTAGTGATGTTCCCTTCCTCTGTGTCTAAACCATTTAATGGACATATGGCAACTAGAAAACACTGTGTTAAGTCTGAGTTCATTGTTTTTGCCAAACTCTGGATATATGGAAGTTTGAAGATCTAGAACAACCTTTTTAAACACCTGTGTCTCTTTTTGGTTGAGAATTCTTCTTTTAAATCAATCTAGTAGTGGGCTTCTGTGGCCTGAACAAAGTCTCACTGCTGTCCTGATCATGCTAGAATCAGAGTGAAGAACAGACAAGGTATGCCACTTTGCTCTGTTCCTTTTACATACCTTCCAGAACCCAGGTCTTTTCTGCATCTTGGGATCTCTCTTGCTTTGGCCTTTTCTTTCTTGCTCTTCTTTTCTTCATCTACATTTCTGCACTTCTCACTTTCCAGAATTCAGTTTTTTCTTCTGTCTGTTCTGCATTTAAGTTCTTATATTCTTCTTACAGTTTTTATCTTTGTCAACAGCTTTTGAGAAACATCAGTTTAATTTTAATCTTTCTGTTTGGAAAATAGGGTGACCAGGTAGTAAATGACAATTACTGTGTCCTGTTGTTCTAACTAATGTGGCTTTCGATCACATGTTGCACCTTACTTAGAATCATAGAATAGTTAGGGTTGGAAAGGACCTTAAGATCATCTAGTTCCAACCCCCCTGCCATGAGCAGTGACACCTCACACTAAACGGTGTTGCCCAAGGCTCTGTCCAACCTGGCCTTGAACACTGCCAGGGGTGGAGCATTCACAACTTCCTTGGGCAACCCATTGCAGTGCCTCACCACCCTCACTGTAAAGAACTTCTTCCTTATATCTAATCTAAACTTCCCCTGTTTAAGTTTGAAGCCATTACCCCTTGTCCTACCACTACAGTTCCTAATGAAGAGTCCCTCCCCAGCATCCTTATAGGCCCTCTTCAGATACTGGAAGGCTGCTATGAGGTCTCCACGCAGCCTTCTCTTTTCCAGGCTGAACAGCCCTAACTTTCTCAACCTGTCTTCATATGGGAGATGCTTCAGCCCCCCTTACCATCACTTGATAGCCTTTGTATGACAAGATGTGTGTAACTTTCCATATTTTTTTTTCCATACAGTTTTAATGTAATTGTACCTGTGATTATTAATTAAAATATGCCCATAATTTCTGAAAGGTAAAATAAGAGCTAATTAATCTGGGATTTAAATATTAATTTATTAATAGAATAACTTCTGAGACCTAAAATAAATGTTAGTTTTGAGCATGAGTATAAAAAAACCTGAAGAACCAAGTTAATTTATGAAGAGTATTTTGTATGTTTAACAGTGTAATTAAAACGAACAGGGAATAAAAAGCCTCAGAAGATGACTTGTCTTCATGGAATGTCAACTGAATGTAGTGAAGCCACGCAAACTTGAAGGGGGTCTTACGTGTCCATGAAGATTTCTGTGATGGAAAGGGTCTCTTTAGTGAAAAGGATCTGTTTGGTACAGCATTGTCTTGCTGTATTTGCTAAGACTGACTACTATTGCTTCTATTAGAAGGGAATTAAAAAGTAGTTTAGTGGAGGAGGTGTGTTATTAACTACTGGTCAGACTGGTGAAGTTTGGAGGCTACTGCTGAAGTCCTTGTTTTCTGAAATCTTTACTATTAAGTTTTATGCTTTAGGCTGCACACTTAAAAATTGTTTGAATAGATGTATTTAATTGTGTTTAACTATGCAAATGTAGTTCAAAGTATTGAGGAATTATGAGTCACCAGTCCAGCGGATTCATGAATATTTTACACCAATTCAGTTGCCTTTATACTTAAGAAGATTATCTAAGGAATCGTTTCATAATTATTACAGACAATGACTGGGAGATTTAGAGGCATTTGGTCAAAAGAAGCTATTTTTTCTATTCATGTTACTTATTTCAGTAGTGTTACCCAGATTATATGTGGGGTCCTCTGAAATAAACAGGGAGTGCTCACACCAAATGTAAATATTCTCACTGTTAAGGAGAGTTTCAGGTGTTAGAAAATAAGAGATGTGAAGAAGTGGAGGACAAGAATTCAATAAAACAGCATAGTGTAATGAAGTGGTAGGAGTGAGCCAGGGAGGTTTTATTTTCAAATTTGCTATTGACTTCTGAATCAGTTTTCTTTCCTAAACAATTGATTCCAGTGCTTGTGTAGCAATTTATCTTAGCTCTATCAGGAGGTCATGCTATGTAATTCCAGAAGTAACTTTTCTTTGCCTATCTCTTACTGTAGTTGGTTAATATGTTCCTAAATATTTTAGGTTAAGCAGGAGTATCTATCTGCACAAAATGTAACTTTTCTCTATTGTCTCCACATCCTCTGACCATTTTTAGTCGCTAATGTTTTCTTATCAATTTACTGCTTTAGGATATGTAGAATGGTGTTATGAAAGTATTACAAGTGGTTTTGTAGCAGCAAGCTGGGGAAAAGATCCATCTTGATGTGGATTTCAAAGTGATGAGGTTTAACTAGGATGTTACACAACATCAGCATAATAGCATAAACTATGCAGTCCTGTCCCTTGGCACCACTGGAAAGAGCTTACCTCTGTCTTGTTTGCACCCTCCCTTTGGGTATGTATATACACTGATGAGATCTCTTAATCCCAGTCCCTTACAAGAGTAAGTTTACTGCAAGGCATTAGGAGGTTTGTTACTGGCTGACAGAATATCAGTCGTCTTAATCTAATTTAGCATTTTTCTATGAAAAACTATACCAAACAGTGTTGAGATGCACCCTGCTGTGTGTCATATCTCTTTTATCTTTCCACAGTCTCAGCTATTTAAATTGAAAGTTGTTCTGGAGAGGAATCTTCTGATACTCTGCATTTTTATGATGCCTAACACATTGGTAATTTGTTCTTGGTTCTTGGCTTTGCAGGAAGCTTATAAATCTCTCTGTTGAACATCGCTATACCCTGAGAACGCTGTGTAGGATGTAAACACCATAACTGTTTTATTACCTACTCACTTCATTGCTTCTTAGGATGTTCTGCGTAGCTCTGTAGCCAACCCTTTTGGCTTTGACTGTAATGTTTTAAACTTTTCAGGCTAGTTTGTTTTATTCATGTGCTTGTTTTCATTTCTTATTATCTCCTTCGCTGTCTTCACACTGCAGCATTATGTTTTCGGTGCTATACAGGAAGAAGCCACGTTAGTATTTCAGAATTATTTTTGGCATTTATAGTGTAAAATGATACATATTGGAATAATAAATCCTGGTGTGTCGAGGCAGTAAGTTTTATGATTGCACTAACATTTTTCTGCAAGATGTTTCATATGTGCATCCCAGCTGTGGTCACATTAGTTCTTGTTTGAACTGTTTCTGCCATATGTACATTTTAAGCTGGGGAAAAGATCCATCCTGATGTGGATTTCAAAGTGGCGAGGTTTAACCAGTACTTTATGCAACATTAGCATAATAGCTGATTTAGAATACAACTCTGCTGTATTGAGATCACTAGGGTACTCTTTACTGTGGGTCATCTTAGTGACAGCACTCAGACTGCTTAAAGATGCATGTCTCTTGCTTCAGTGAGCACTCAATTGCCTTTTTGGGATCAAATTTAGGAAAATGATGTAAATGCATTAAATAAATGATACATCTCATAAATGATAATTCGTAAAAAGAATTATCAGTAAATTCTGTTATGCTGTTTTTAATGGCTATAACTAGTGTTCTTCACCCAGACTGTTTCCTATAATTTCTGAATATACTGAGGAGAAGAAAAGGAAAAGTAAGTATGATCTTACGAAGGCTAACTCATGCTCATCCATGTGATTGCCTTCTGTGGTAAAAGTATCTGGATTTGTGATCAAGGGGTGAGCAATGGATAATGCTTACCTTGACTTCAGCAAAGCCTTTGATACTCTCTCTCAGAATGTTCCTATATCCAAGTTAGGATGTTATGCTCTGGTCAGATGTGCAGCTAGATGGGTAAAATCCTATTTGCATGATTTGGCCTAGAGAGTCATGGTTAATGAGTATGGTATTCTGCCCGGAGGTCAGTGACAGACGAATGCTGCAGGAGCCTGTACTAGGATGTATCCTGTTCCAAAACCATTATCATCAGCGATGTGAGGAGGTGATGGAGTGCACCCTCATCAAGCTTAACAGATGAAACGAAACTCTGGTGAGTGATATGCTTGATGGCAAGGCTGTCATTTGGAGAAACATAGACAAGCTGGAGGAATGGGCTGACAGTGTCTTTATGAAATTCACCAAGGTCAAATGTCAGGTCTTTCACCTGGGAAGGAAGAGCTTGTGACAGCAGAGACTGGAAGTGCCTGGCTGGGAAGCATCTCAGTGGGCAAAGCCCTTCTTGGCCCTGGTGGGCAGTGAGCTGAGTGTGAGCCTGCAGCGTCCCTGACAACAGTGAGGGTTGACAGCATACTGGGCTGTGTCAGCAGGATCATGGCCTGATGATTGAAAGCAGAAGTTGTCTCCTTCCACTCAATATGCAAGTCTTGGGGCCCCACTAAAAGAAAAATATTGATAAGGTGAGCAAGGGCCATGAGGATGGCTGGGGGCTGGAGCCCTTGCCCTTAGGTGGATGGGCACGGTCTAAATGCTGATGTAAATAAATGGGGCAGGCAGACTGTTACACCAATGCTGATAATTTTATTTATAATCCTTCTTACTAAAAGGAGTTGTTTGGTCAGATCTGTTGCTTGGAAAATGTGCTTCCATACAGGAGGAAATTGGGATGAAAACCTAACCTGTTGCATGGACGTCCCTTGATATTAGAGGTGGTAAAGGCTCAACTGCTTAATGAAGGACCGTATTTCTTCCTGGAAACTGTTTTTATTCTGATGTAAGAGGCTGTGTAGGTTTAAACAGGAGCACATTAGTAAATTGGTTAAGTGAAGCTGCTAGGAGAACTGGGAATTAGTTGGATGTTGTTTATTTTTAGAAAACTTGCATGCTATTTATACTGAGTCTCAGAACAACTTGTGAAGCATGACACGCGAGGAAAATATTCTTATTGCTTTGGCACACTGAATTTGAGCTATATATTTTCAGAGCTTTTTATTTGTTTTGTTCTTAATCTTCTAAGACATCAGTGTAATATATACATTTCAGTTGGTAACAAAGGAAATAAATATATAGACATATGCATCTGCATGTAGATGATTAGGTATGCATATTAGAACAGAAAAAGTGCAGAGAAGTCTCTAAGTAACTTTTTTGAAAGCTTGGTTGGCGCCCTAACAATTTGTCAACTGGAACGCTTTTAATTCACTCCTTGTTCATTGTTCTCTGTAAGAAAATGAAGCATAAAGAACAATTCTACCCATTACCCTGTTTTGCTCTCTTTCTTGCATGGCCAGAGTTCTCAGAGAATTGTCTGAAAATAGTTTCCGAGATTTCTTGGAAGCCTATTAACTTGTTTTTTGCTCCAAGTCCTCTAGTAGAAAAGCAAAGTTATTCTACAGAATATGCATGTTGATTGCTTGACCACCAGCTCAAATGTAGCCTGAAACCTTGGAAGTGATTTATTCACAGCCTTTCTGATAACAGGAGCAGGGCTCACTAACTCCAATAGGTGATGCACATTTATGGGTTTAAGAATGTTTATAGGGGGAAAAAACGTGTTTACTGTCTAAGGCCTGGTGAGTTACGGAAATATATGTGGTATGTATACCCATCTCTAAGTATCTAGAATGATCTCAAACCTTATAAATTTATTATGCATCTCTGCTTTGTTTAACATATCAATGTGATTTCATTTGAAGTCTTAAAGTCTTAAAATTCCTTGGGACACAGAAGCATACTTATAATGTTGCCTTTACTGTATAATGTCGAGGGTTTTTTTCTATAGAGAACATTATTTATAATATAAAATCTTTCTTGATACTTTAAGCTTATTCTTAAGCATAATTTTAAAGACATGTCAAAGGTCAGAGCTATGATGGACAGCTGGCTATAAATGAAAGTATGTTTTATTTTTTTTTTTAATTTTTTTTTTCTCCCTTCCTCATCCTGCTGTTAGCATTCCCTCTTGCCAGTGTCAAAAATGTGGTCCAGGTCCAGCTTTTCCCTGTGTTCCAGATTGTTTGTTTGTTCATTCCCCTTGCTTTGAGCTATCGTTGGGATTTTCATCCAACTATATTGCACTTATACTATGGAGTTGATAAAAATAGTAGCAAGGTGGAAATACAGCAAGACTGACCTTTTAGGGAGAACAGATTTAAAGTGGCCATGTAAAATTAACTGAAGTAATTTTCTGGGAGCTTTACTCCTTACTAGAAGTCAATATTTGAATGCACAGTAGTAACTTTCAAAGAGCTTAATGGACAGTATGACAGCTGTATCCAACATGCTACACCTTAGTACATGTTTTGATAATTTATTTAATGAAGCATTAATTGTTTGGTTTCAGGTAAATAGCTCATTGGGCAGCAAATACATCTCTAATACTTAATTTTCCTAAGTTTTTCTTCATTACTATGATACTTGGAGTTGTAATGCGTTATACTTTCAGATCTTTATTTTCTCTAATAGCTGATCTTCTACTCTGATTTGAAATTAGTTGGAGGTTAGACTAAGAACTTCTAGGTTTTTTGTTTTTGTTTTTTTTATTTGTTTGTTAGGCTTTGTTTTGTTTTGTTTTTTCATCTTTTCCTCCAGAGAAGGCTGGAAAGGGTATAGACACCATGTCAGAGGAGGGTTGTACATCAGGACAGCCTCTCTCATCACCCTAATGTGCTAGGGTTGCGTGCTGTGTTGAGCACTAGTGGCGGGCTGTTCTCTGTTCTTCCCCTTGTCCTTGTTTCTTGTCAAATGTTGTCTCCTTCTATGGACTGTGTTTTGCTTCTCTGTTAGAAACCAGAATCAGTGCCTCTTCATTTTTGTGCTCTTTGCAGCCTGTGAGCCGTAGTGAATCTGCCCATCCTTGCTATGTAAATTGGTTATCGCAGATCTTTTTGCTTTGGGAAAGGTCATTCCGTGCTTCTGAAGCTGGCAGTAGGTCCAAGCTCTGTTCTGGGCCACAACCTGCCATGGCAGCCTCAGCTGTGCCATCTGCAGTGAATGAATTACAGGCTTGTAGGTCAGAAAGCACAAACTTCAGCTGTATCAGCTGAACAAGCAGACAGTGATGGATTAGAACCTTGGAAGTCAAAGATTTGTGCTCTGCTAATGTGGATCAGTTAAAATGATTGGCAACTTTTTAGCTATTTGTGTCAAGCTAAAAAGAAACTTGATTTCTTTTTCATTCCCCGCTGTTAAGCAGCATACTCATCTATTACAGACTGCCTATGCTTTTTCATTTTATTGTTTGAAAATTTTTTGTTAAAGATTTTTCTCCAATGGCCTTCCAAAGTGATGGAATAAGAATGATGTGTTTTCCTTTCCAAGTAGTTTTCTCTTTGATCTACATATGTTGCTGCCAATATATTGCTAGGATTCTCTGCTATATTATTGTAATACTGTGATATGTTTGTTAAACTCAAAGTAGCCTTACGAATCTTAGCAGAATGAGTGTAAGGCTGACTGTCTTATTACCAGTAGTTGTGAAATCTTGTTCATACTTTGAGCTGCTGAGCTGTGTGTAATGAAAGAATGTTTTTTCATGTAACTTGTTTGTCTTCGCATCTTGGTTTGTCTGATAAATGAGTTTCAACTTTTGGGAGTGTAGTGTAGACATCGCAATATAGTAGATTTTAAGACTCACTCTCATTTTTCTTCTCCGGGAATTTAGTAGTGTTGAAAACCACACCAAATGATGTTATTTTCTTTTAATTCAGATTAATTATTTAATATTTTTTCTTCAATGGTTAAAGTTATTTTTGCTGCTGGATTGGAGCTTTAAAGAGTGCATATTATTCCTAGCTTTTAGTGCTTCTAGGAGAAGGTAGTTCATCAGAGCAACTCTCACAGTTATAACTTGCAAACTAGATCATGATCCTTAAGAAGTTACAGGGATTTCTCATGTCTAGGTTATTAGGACACATCCTATTTCTCTTCTGTTCCTTCTTTTGGCACCCTAGTAAAAGAAGGTGCTTGAGGGTCTGTTTGGTTTTCCAGAGATCCCGTAACTCCAATAAGTATCTGGGATGTCTGGAAACTGAGGATGTAATAACTGCATTTAAACTTGTCAGTATATCGCATGCACAAGCAATTCACTGAATCTGGGATGTGTCATCCTATGGAGCTGTATGTGCTAAGTAAATGTAAAACACACTGATTCAGTTGGCAGGTTACATTACATATTTCTCTTGGGAAAATGCTGAGTAGATATCTGGGATCTTCTATCCCTATGTTTATGGTGTTCAGTACCAAAAATGCTGCTATAAGATTTCATTTGTTATTGAAACATTAAAAGGAAAGTAGCGTCCCTAAGGTTTTACAGTTTCCAAGCACAGATTCATTAAAGCTGATCTAAAAATGAAAAAGAAATGTTTTTTGAGGCATTTATTGAAACTTTACCAAGTTTTGGTGATTTCTGGTTTTGTTTTTAGGTTGCTTTTTTATTTAGCTTCCTTGTTCTGGTTTGTTTTCAGGAAAGGCACACACCAGTGCTCATTTTTATACAATTTTATAGTTGTTTCATACATGCTTAGTGCAAAATGGATATAATACAAATAGAATTACAGTGCTTTGCCAGCTTCTTTAAAATTATTTTAGAAAGCAAGTTTTTCAGTTATCCAGGATACTTTTACACTCTCTAAAGGATACAATGAAAAGTATGCAAAAATTTAAATGTGAATATAAGCATCAAAATATTTCCCTTTATGTGAGAGATGGAAATCTTTTCTTTCCGAGAACAAGATTTTCTTCTTAAAGAAAACAGGCAACTTGCCATTGTGACACAATGACAGCCATTTATAATAAAATGCTGACTTTGATAATTTCTTTAAAGGCAGTTGCTGTGTTAGTGAAGCAGCTGATTAAACTAGAAGTAGTGCTTTTGCTATATGTGGAGAGTAATAGCGTAAAATGCAGTTTACCATCAAACTAATTTTGGTTTAAGTCTGCTTTTCCTAACTAAGGTCATAGTGTGCTATTGGTAGTGTCAGTACTTAGATTTCAAAGTGCCTGGAAGTGCCAGACTTGTGTTGTTTTCTTCTGTCATCAATGCCTGTAGGAGGAGAGAAGGCAGCCAACATATGAATTGAGAGTTGAACAGAAAAATGATTATAGAAACTCTTGGATAAGAAGTGTCACCAGAGATGTCGAAAATAATTTGCTCAGCTGCTTCACTTCAAAAATTCTGGGCTGCAGTTCAGAAAGCCTTCACAGTGCACTCTGAAAGCATTAGTCTGGCAAAGGCGCTAGGTTTTCTTGTACGTTTCATTATCAGGGTGATCATGCCACTAGCCTTTCGCTCTGACACAAAATCGGTGGTTGTCCTTGTGGATGACACTGATGTAAAACAGTCCTGACAATGAAACTGAGCTGGAAAAGTACATTCAGTGTTGGTTTCTGGTTTTGTTTTAGGGTTAATTTAGTGGTTGAAAGCCCTAGAGCCTTTTCTCTTGATGACTGGATACAGCACAGGTGACAGTGGTGTGCCATGACTTGGGTGTCAGCTACCTTCTGGAGAGAGTGAGGACTGCTGAAGCTTTCTGTGAGCAAATTCTGACCTGCCTCTGATCTCTGAATCTGCCTCTGGGGTGGTGGTTGCTGGTTTGTACTAACTGTACACTGCTACAGGATAAATCCAATTATCTCCTTCAACTGGCTTACCCCGTGGCCCCTTTATTGCTTGAGGAGATGTCAGGGATGGGCTGGGAACAGGAGGTTCTGGGTAGGGTATGACCTCTCCCTTATGCGAGCAATCAGGATTGCATCAGCTGAACTTGGCTGTGAAAGTGCAGAGTGACAGTGACACAAAGAGGAGCCATGCTCTCCAAGTGCCTGGGTGTTGCTTCTGACTTTCCTTTATGGTCTGTTATTAAAGATGGCAAAAAAGTTTCCATTTTGATTTAATTTGAGATAGGTTATACCTACGAAATGACTTAGTACCCTCAGAAGCATCTCTGGGCTTTAAAGATCAGCAAACGTCAGCTTGTGCATGTAAAGAAGGAACATTTTTATTGATGCCAATCTCCTAAACCATACCATATTTTTTTCAAGATGCATTTTAAAAAGTAATCTTCATGAGCTGCAGAATGTGTGGACACTTCAACATTTTAATCTTTTACTGAGGTAAGAAGCATAAAGACTGGAGTTTTGGTAGAAAGAGTGGGGGTGTTGAGGAAATGGAGGACTATCTATCAAAAGCACTTACAGAAATGCAACAAGTATCTGGTTGTGAGGGGACAAAATATGCCATTCTTTAAAAGGCCATCCTTTTCTCTAATTAATCCAAATGGAAAAGAAACCCATTCCAACTATCCACCATTTTAAAAGGTGATAAAATGGTAGGATTCTATGCTAGCGAATTTGTTATGCTGATTTACTCACTGTTTTCTCCAGTTTTATGCCACTGGTATTTCCCATGAAATTTGAAGGTTGAGAATCCCATTACCTAATGTTACTGTGCTGCATTTATTTGGATTGTAAATGCTCTTCTGAATGTTGGGTTTTGGTTGGGCTGAGTTTAACTGTATGGCACAGAAAGGCAGTGTTAGTGAATGGAAATAGTAAAGTCACGAGGTCCTGCAGAGTTGGACTTTTAACCTGTTTTTTAATATTTCTGTCCAAGATATGAAAAACTTTTGAAACCTTTACTGATAAAAATGTTGAGGTAACAAACAGCTGGAGAAATAGATAAAACAGTCAGTTACTGATAAAGAGAAGATATACTCTAACTGAGCTGAGTTCTGGCACACAATGTATTTTTCATCATATCCAAATATAATTTTGTATCTTGGAATAATAAATGCACACTGTATTTTCATCTCTATTCCAGGAAGTAATTATCCTTTAAGGACAAACCCCTCTGTTGAAGAACAGGGGATTGCAGTCATCATTTGAAGCTGGACTTACGTTGCTATGCTTTGACCAAAAGGCTTCATAAATCCAAGAGCTCCAATACTGAAGTTATATTATCTTCGTATTTGGTGTTGTGAAAAAGTCTGGAATGCTGGTTCCAGACGGGTATACTTCAAGAAAGACATTTCTTGATTCAGGATATGGTCATGAGAGTGATGAAGGAATTGGAAGTGTTCTGTTTGGTGAAAGATTTAGAGCTCAGTCTGCTTTGTTTAGCAGAAGTGTGGTTAAGAGATCATTTGATCACAATCTTAATGTATTCATGTGGGAAGCAGAAGTGTAATAATAGATAATTTCTCCATCTAGCAAACAGAAGTAAAAGAACCAACAGCTTGAAATTTAAGTCAGACAAATTAGTTTGGAAATAAGATGCAGAATTTTAACAGGGAAGGCAGTTAAACACTGGAACAACTTACCAATAGCTGTGATGCATTTGCAAATGTTGGAAATACCATAGCTAAGATTGCATGTCTTTCTGAAAGACTTGCTGTAGTTTAGGAACTAGTGTTAATACGAAGAAGAAATTGATGCAGAGGAGCCTGTAATACTCAGGAATTGCAGTACTCATGTCCTTCCTTAAAAGTTCGGGACTGTATTTGCAGTGCAATGCAGTGGTTAATTTCTGCTTCTTTTGATTCTGGTTTAACCATTAGGAGAATTTTCATGGTATTTCTACACGACACAATGTGATGCAGGTATCTGTGCTGACCCTGAACAAGCTAGGATGGGTACTAAAAACACCAAAGCTATTCTATTTTTCCACTAGGAGTGATAAATAGTGCTTTTTAGCAGGGCTGAGATGCTTGTATACAATGCTTGATCACAGCTGCTTGCTCATTCTTAGCGAGTTTCTACAGGTAAGGAATCCTTGAAGCCTTTGGGAGTTATATGTAAAACTAAGGATTTCTCATATAGGAGAAGCAGATTTCCAAACTGAGATATTTTTTTTTTCTCTTTATTGTTTACATATGTTCAATTTGAGAACAGATAAATTGTTACAAGAAAAGTTACCAGTTACTCAGAGCAAGAAGCTATATTGGACTCGGGGAACCTGCAATGTGAAAATAGTTGGGGGCTGAGAAGTCGTGAAGGAACACATTAAAGGTCCTTTTTTTACTCTTTCCTAAACATTAAATTATCTCCATTGTGTAGACAGGATACTGGACTGCTAGATTACTGGTCTGATTCCATGTAGCTTTTGTTATACGAGTTCTAACAATGTGTGTTTCATACTACTAAATTCTGAGAAACTGAGTCTATAACTTTGATGCTAGCTTGTCATGTTCCAAAGTGTGAACCTTTCACAAGAAATATATGCAAAATAATATTTCTTTAAAGTAAGAGGATTAAAAAAAATCTTTAAAATTGATGAATTGTAATGTTTTTACCATGGCAACTTAAAACTGATTGTATCAGTTTTCTCATATCAAATTAAAACTGGAGTATACATTTTGTTCGTTTAATTGTCATTTTGATTTATTGGACAGACTTATAGTGCAGTTAATGTCTCTGCTCTTTAGATAGGAGTTTCCATTGCTGGCAAAAGAAATTCAAGAAATGGGCCTACATAACTGTGGATTACTTTCCAACTGTTGAAATGCCTTTTCCTGTCTTGTTTAGCTCTGAATGTTGTCAAACCACTTCATAGTACAGTATATGGATCATCTTGTTTATAGGCCTGTGACTTGCCAGTACATCTGTGGATGAGCTATGTAGAGCCATTGATTGAGTCATTGCTAGAAAAGCAAAAGAAATAGAAAAGTACTTGAATCAGAAGAAAAACTGTACAATTAAGGCGTCAGCTTTATGAGTTCTATTATGTATGCAGCTGCCTGACTGGAAAATGTGCTGGCGTAGACCTTAAATTGAAGATCACAGCATTAAGAAAGTGTGACCTGATAGCTAGCGCTGTCATGGGCTTTTGCACTTGATGACTAACGGTACACCAGCAGTACACTATGTACTTATCTTAAAAATCAGGCTAACTGTTCTTGAAAGATTAACACACACATTATTCTGATTTTTTTTTTCTGATATATGCGTCTCTAGAAGTTCATGAAACTTTTTCTGCACCTTCTGACTATATGTGTATTATGAAATGTGAGATGTTGCTGCCATATTTCTGACCAAAGGTATCTCATGTTGTTTGATCCTAGGCAAGTTAGCATGTAGTCGCAATAAACTTTAAGATACTTGGGTGTGGTGAAGCTTTATACTCCCATCAGATTAAAAATATTTTGCTTCCATTGTTATGTTTCACAATGAATATTTTGTTTAATTAAAGATACTTAAATCACCTTCTATGTATATTGTGCTTTGTGATTATTTATGAAGTAGATCACGTAAAAACTACACAAACACTGAGATCTAAAATTAGAAAATGTTGCTTCTAGTTGCCATGTAAAACTTAAATAAGCAGCATTAATCTATATGATTTTCTTCCTGAAATTTTTGTTTAACAGTTTTACTTTCTGAATGGTTATGATTCATGACTTTACCTGGGATCTGGTCGTGCAGAGAAGTGTTAGTGAAGGATTTCTTTACATGTGTTTCAGGATCCAAGTTTTTCTCGATGACTTGTTCAAATCCATGTTCTTCTTCAGAAATGTTACACTTTGCATTGATAGGGTAAATTCACAGTCAATGGAATAAGTTTTTATTCTTGATATTTGCTTAAAATGGAAGATGGAAACACTTTTACAGTAAACATAAAACCATCCTATTGATTACTCAATTTAGACTTTTGGTTTATCTTTCAGTGAAAAATGCAAGAGGGGAGAAGTATCTACATTCTAACAGTGCTAATGATGTCATATGTTTCATATATTACACCATTAGTACAAGGAAGAAATCACAAGAGCTATAATTTGATTACTTTTTGGGGTTTGTTTTTCCTTTTCAGTCAGTGGTGAAGACTGGGCGATTGCTGATTAGCCACGAGGCTCCCTTGACAGGAGGATTTGCTTCTGAAATCAGTTCCACAGTTCAGGTACACAGATTATTTCTGTTAAAGTGTTTTGAGTGGCTGAGTATGTTTACCTATAAAAGGAATATTTATTACTATATTAAAAGTTGAGTTTTGTTGTGTTTTTTTTTTTTTTTTTTTTAAGTTATTCTTTTACATTTTTATTAGATTTCAGTTTTGTGGATGCTTGCAATACTTTATCTCAACATGTGAGAAACCATGTGCCTACCAGGCACTGTGCATAGCTTCTGCTATGGTAGAAATTTTAACTTTCAGTGAAAAGCAGGGAAGAGGGGCTGTCACATGCAAAGGAAAAATCTTTATGTATAGTCTGGTTTTAAGGTACCTTTTTGACTTTTCTCATATTTTTATCTGCAAAGCTTCTTTAAAATACAATCTAGGAGTGTTGAAATTGGACACAGAAAAAAAACACCCAGACCCAGTTCAGTATACTGTGGTGTTACACGTAGTGTTCAGAGATCTCATTAGGGAAGCTCTCTGCGAAAGTGGTTCATGCATAGTGGTGTAGATGCTCACACATATGTAGAGCTTGTATGCACAGAACAGCTCTGAAAGGCTGGGGTGCACATCACTACCAGTTGTCTGGAGCATTAGGCTTTAACTTTTCTGGAAGTCCTTTTGAGCTTTCTGACATGTTTGATGCCTGTACTTGCATACAGATTTTCCCCCTAACTTGATTTCTTTCCGATGCAAATCAGTGATAATGGTTTATAGAAACACCTAAACTAATTGTGTCCATCACCACCTGATTACTATTTTCTGATTATTCTCTTCTTAGACTAGTGAAATTATAGGTCTAGAGAGAAATGGGATTCTAAATTTCACAAAATATAAACCATACAGGCAGTAGTTAAATTCTGGGAATTAGCCTTTTTGTAGGAAGGAATAGACTTAATTGTTCTGGGAATGTAATTTTGAATTACATATGCATAAGGAGTCAGAAATCTGTTTCTTGATCTGTAGTACAATTTCTTTTAAAGAGTAATTGTATTAATTTTAGTATAATTATATGAAGATCATTAATTTTTTTCTACCAAAATTTGGTCTCTGTTAAGAACCAAATATTTATAATCCTTTTAAGTAATTAGTATTTGACGTCCCTTCTTTTACAGGTAGCCTCTTTGATTAAAATAGATCTAGTAAAGTCATAAGGTACTGCCAACCACGTGTGTTGAAAGTAATGATTTTTCTGAAATTCTTACAAAAATGTGAAATAAATGCAACCAAAAGAGCCTGTCTTTTAGTATTGTGCATTATTAATAACACTGGAGGAGAAAACTATTTTAAGACGTGCAGTAGTCTCATAATTTACTGACATAACAAAGAAAAGCATATATGTTGGAGAAAAAAGTGAGTTGAAAATTAAAAAAGCTTATCAGTAAGTATTATTGGAAGAGCACGAGATGCTCAATGTATTGCTGAAACTACAAAATGAAGTTTTAATCTTCTCAGACCTCCATTAAGAAAGTTACTTACCTGATCGATCCATCTTGGGGGTGTTTTTCGTATCAGATGTATCTCGGTAAACATCACTCAGAAAACAGAAAGCAAAGCTTAAAATGCTTTAATAAAGACCCATTTATTTTTGTCTATTGAAAGCAAATATTTGTTTCATGGTAGTTCATAATTTTATATTAGTATTTTTTAGGAAAGTAGGAATTGTATCTTGAGAAATACGAGTTAATTTATCACACCTACTACCTCAGAATCAATTGGAATATAACTCTATGACATTGAATTTATGCATGGGGATTTTCTTTCATATAAATTGTTTGACTTGAATCTACGTTATAATCATATTGTCATTACTCTTTATACCCATTCTTGAAGATTTTATCATCTGTACTAAAATTCTGATACCAGTTATTTTTAAGAATATGCATACTGCAGAAGAGATTAGAATAATATTTGCAAAGCATTACAACTTTTTAAAGAAGAGTATTGTTTTAGGCATAATAAAGATCTTGCTTTTTCTGTTCAGTTAAAACACTTGATCTCTAAATGATCAAGATAAGTCCACATGTCTAATATTGCTGGGCTGTAAAAATAAAAACAAGAAGAGAAATTCTCTTGCTGGATACAGTGTCTACTGAGGATGCCAAATATGGGGGATTGCAGTTGGCTTTAGTTTCCTCTTACACATGGAAGTAATAAGACTTCAATAAAGTGTGTCCAGTTGGATTAGATGGTTAGTTTCCATATTGTTATTCCATCCTTGCTGTGAGGTCTCTTATCATAGAAATAAGCTGAATAAAAGTACATAGGTTATTCTAAAAATTAACTGTCCCAAACACTTCATGGTGGTGTACACTTCAAGGAAAAGAGTACAAATGGAAATGATGGCTTTCACTCATGGACTGGATGAGAAAACTGTATTAAACAGTTTTCTTTTTGCATATGAGAGATTAAAAGCATTGTTTGGAGAACATATTAAGTAAGATTTGTTCTCTGTCAAATATGGGACATTTAAAAAGGGCACATTATTACATTAAGTAATTTTTTACTCTGATTTCTCAAGCACATAAACCAGAACAGAAAGAAGTGGTGTAGTTAAATGCTGTGATATGTGATCTCAATGGGTATTCGGAACTGAGCAACAGATGATAGGATAAATTCAGCACAGGTGCAGTTAATCCTTTGTATTGATTATATTCTGTATAAAAGCTTGCAGAACTGTCATGTTGAGTAGCACGGATACTAAACTTCTGCTTAAGGCGTGGTCGGAGCACAGTTTGAGAAGTCTTGGAGAACAGCTCGCTAAGATGTCACTTCCAAAATAATGAGGCATTGGGTGTGGAAATCACCAGTACATTAATCATTTGTAATATAAAAGACTGTAAATCCAGTATTTGTGCACCTGCTTAAAAAAAAAAAAAAAAAGAAAAAAAAAAGAAAGAAACATAATGTTTTCAAGGAGAGATGAGAGGGAGAAAAAAGGGAAACAGGAGTAGATTATTTGGTGTGATAAAAGGCTCATCTACACACATGCATGCATGCAAAGGAGCCCAGAGGCATTGCAGGAGGCAGGGAAACCCCAATAACAGAGTCCAGGAAATGGAGCCCCTGTCTCAGCTCCTGCCAGGGCTGTCCCACAGCCAGGGAACGAACACCCAGAGCAGGAGTCAGGGATACTCTGGTCCTCTCTGCAGACTGAGGGGTGTTGCTGCCTGCCAGCATTTGAGATGTACTGTGTGATGCAGGGCAGAATGTGGGCATGGCTGAAAATTTCATGGCGATCTGAAGGATGCTGCCTGTTTCATTAAAAACATTTTGAACTGTACAGTTCTGAGATGAATTTCATGTAAGACTGAAACAAATAGCTTTTTTTTTTAAAATTAAGTTTTTAGTGGTCACTAGAATAATATGCAGTTCTTGCCATTTGCTGGTTTTATATGGCTTCTGTGTATTATAGAAAGCATGTAGTGTTTTGAACATTAGAGGCCTGACTGCATGGCATTGATCTTGCAAATACAGAAAATGTATTTTTCCATTTTTCCATTCTCTACAAATAATGGATAAAATATTGAAAAAATAGAAAATGCTTTACTAATTTTGAATGTTTTTATTTAAGGAATTTGACATTCAGTTTGGGAATTTAGATTTTTGTATACATCAATGACATTATAGCAGAATATGCCATGAAGATGCATGCTTCTATTAAAATACAAGAAATGCATATGATGAAACAAGGGTGTTAGCTGGCCTGATAAAGATAATTTCTGTCTACGAAATAACAAGTCAGCACAGTGTTTTTTGTAGAGGGTTGCACACATGTAAAAAGGAACATATTTTCTTCATTCTTGCAAGAATGGTTTAACTGTGTTTTTCTGTCATAGTAGTGCAGTTTCTTTTCTTACTGCCTGGTAACTACTTTATTCCTGGGCAACTGGCTATGCCTTGTGAGGATCTGGGGAACAGGGAATGTTGGGTCAACTACCAAAGAAATGTACAGATGAACAGAGCTCAGTCCTCAGGAGTCCTTCCAGAGGACTCAGTGTGTTTCCCAGAGTTACATAGCGGTTTCAGTCTTCCAAAAGCTATATAGTCCCAGCAAATTCAGTGAAATAACCTGTTTCTGAGGCTTGAGTTACATAATGTTATTTTCAGTTCTTCAGTTCTGTATCTAAAAATTATATATAATAACATTTGTCTATTTGGATTTGGTGGTACTTTAGATTTCCTCCTGCTGCTGCAAAACAGGGCCTAATCTCCAGTAAGTATTGTAATTTCCTGCTAGTGACTGACATTAGGAGAAACTATTGGATAAGCTATTTTTGTCAAAAGCATTTCAGGAAAAGGTAGAGTGAATATGTCTAGGAATATCTTTCAAAAATGTAAGAGTTTCACAGCAATTCAATTCTAAAACAAGTTACCAGAGAAAGAATGATCCAGAACAAAAAAAGCTTGAACAACAACAGTAACAAAATAATTCAGTGATTTCAGCAATATGAACATTTAGAGTAAAATAGCCCGAAGGCTAATATTGGACAGGAACTGTCAAACAATTATTTTACAGAGTCCTAACAACAACAAAATCATCTTTCCAACAAAAAGCTTCCAGAATGTTTGAACTGAATAATTTTTTATATCATTACATTACGTGTCTTTAGAATTTGAAATGCTGAGATATTCCAAACAGTCCCCTTATTTTGATTCTTTCATGAGCAGAAGTTAAGGTGGAATTTCCCAATGAAGCTGTGACAGTCCATGGCTTTTTGTGATACTTCGTGGAAGCAATCGCAATGCAATACTCTGAAATATTTGTGAGACCAGGTCTGACCTTCAGTTTATGTATCTGTGTCTGTACTTAGTGCAAAAGGGGCCAATCAATAACGTGGTCTGTGGGATTTATTTTGAAATTATGGTGGGTTATTAAACTATTTAACTTAGGCACTTTCACTCTTTTAGCCCATCTAAGCAAAAATCACAAGGTATAAAAGCCTGGCTTTACGTATCACATCAGTTTCTGTCACTAGGAGTGTGATCTAGGAAGTGTCGGTAGAGAATACAGGGAAAAGCTGGAATAAACACAGGGATGTAAATTCAAGTTTGGCATGAAGTGTATAGTAATACCATAGAAAAAGAGCAGAGAATTGAAGGAAAAGAAAATAAAAAAAGAATAATGGAAAAGAATAATGTTATTTGAGAAAGGACTTGGGAGTAGTAAGAGAAGTATCATCAACATGAAGTTGCCAATCAGTGACTTGAGTCAAAGGTGTATGTGAAAGGTGCATGAAGATGTTCCTTGTGTTTATAAAGTATGAATATAGGCAGTTCAGCAAACTCCCAGTTTATGATGCAGTATGAACTAGAAGCAAATTTTGCTATACAAGTCTTGCATTGCATTGAGTGTCATCAACATATCTTGATAAGCAATGTAGAAAACAAAAGTAAATAAACAAAATGTTACAAAACCAAGATTTCTCAAAGGAAATGAGATTGTATTCATAAAAAAAAATGAATTTTATATACTATGAAAAATGTTAAAAAGTGAGATTTACCAGTGATACTGAAAAGTTCAATAAAATCAATATAAATAAGGATCTTTCATATTACAAATTCGACTTACTAATTATCAAACTAAGATTTATTTGTATCTTAAAGAGCTTGGATACAGCAATAAACACTTAAAATTTTCTGTTTTCTTTTGTAAACAGAAGAACCAGTTTTGTGCCTGTACTCCCCTCTGTGTCCCCTTCTAGACCTTTGCCCCTCCTTGCAACAGTGCCTGCACAGTACCTGGGGCTTGGGAGCCTGGCTGTAGGGGTTTGGTGGCTGTGTTTGTCTGGCAGAGGTGGTACTTTCTGAACCTTTATCACTTCTGAAAAGGAACCAAATTCTAACAAGGAATTCTGGTTCACAGGGTGCCTGTAATTTCTCCGCAGTAAATTTTTGACACCAAAATTGTTGTTGGTGTTGCACCAAAGTCTTTTATTACAGTTTGACTCACTAGGTGGACGTATCTTAATTTTTATTTTGGCTCACGTTCTGATGCCTATGACCCATACGGAAGTCTTGTTTTATAACTGTAAAAAAATGCAGCACAAGATGAATGGATTTTTAAGTTCTGTTTGATGTTATCATGTCATAAAGTTCGTTTTACTCACGAGACTTTATGCATGCTTATTTTATTTTTGGTGGACACAGGAGGAACAAATTAAAATGCAAACAGAAAATCATTTTAATAGGGGTATGTGTTATCAGTTCAGGATACAAGGGAGTGTTGTGTTCCTCTAGGTTGGAATACATTCAGTCCTGAGAAGAGAAAAACGATTTAACGAATTGCATACAGCCAGATATTAAGCAGGATACACAGTAACCTGCCTGTACTGTATAAAACTCCCAAATACATTTCTTGAAACAAGCAAACAACCCTGAAATCCTAAAACAACATTCAAGTTGGAAAATGAACTGCTCAGAGATCATCGTGGATTTTTATAAAATTGCCCCAAAATGCACCCTCTAAAGTTGTAAACACAGAGTGTTTATATGCTCAATTAGTCCAGTCTCTAGACACAACAAAAATCAAAATGTCTTATTCATCTGCAGCTCAGCTTGAAGTTTCTTCAGCTTCTGCGAAACTCTTCATGAAAAGTTCCACGCAGGAGTGGGCACATGTGCTGAGATGTCCCAGCCATGGGGTTGCTCACACACACTCGCTCCTCGGTTTTTTTGGGACAGTCTCACACCCTGCAGGAGGGGGAACACAAACCCATGTCCTGTCTGCCCTGCCTGCAAGCTGTGTTTCAGCCAGCCACTCATGGCACATCCATCTGATGGCAAATGATTAGCCCAACCCTGAATCCCACTGGTGCCGATTTGGACATGGGTTTCTACACAGTAAGTGTGTTCCCTATCTACTTGGCTTTGTGTCTGTCCTGTCTGAAATTTATGGGTTGGAGTAAGCTTTTCCCATGCACCATGAGAGTATCCTAGCTGCTGGCAGGAGTGAAAGCTGCTCCTTTTTTTTTTTTTTCTCTAGAAATATAGAGGCAAGAATGAGACAGGAGCTTGGCAGTTCCCATAAGCACTGAAAGAAGAGTGCTGCCTCATTAGAAGTGTTTTATAAGTGAGAGAACAAAGCCACCAGTAAGGTTTTGAGGGGCCATTCCCACTGCATGAGGATGAATGCCTGCCATCTTGGAGTGTGTGACACACACCAGCTTGCTGCTATGGGATCAGAGTTCAGAGATAGAAGGGGTGGGTAGGATGACAGGCATGTGCCAGTGAACAGCTGGCAGTGGATAGAACAGATAAAGCTTGAGACAGCAGTCAACTTTAACCTGCCTGCTTCTCCAGACTGGTGTTTGTGGTAGGCAGTACCCAGCAAGATCAGGCACTTTTTACAAAAGCATTCATAGAGAAAAAAATATTTTTAAAGTTTGTCATTAACTTGTATGCTTTATATAGATTTATTGTTTTCAACTAATATATTGAATAAATGCTTTTGGCACAGCAGCAGAATAACCCTCTCCTGTCCCATTTTGAGCTCTACTGACTGTTAGTCAGGGACAGCATTTCTGCCAGATGCATCAAACCCCATTTGTCTTCTCCTGTTGGAAGTGGTTTTCCTGCATTGGTGGGATATGCAAGTGTGCAGCCATGTACTTTTTCATTCTTTATGCAAATTCATGAAGAGGCACAAGGAGTTTATCCAGGACTTTACCATACAAAGTGGTAAAGTGGCAGAATACACTGAGAGTCATTGTGGTTCAGTAAAATCAGAAGTTCGGGCTACTGAACAAGTTCAGTGTTGGCTCCAATTTAATCAGTCAAGTGTACAGTGTTACGCATGCTCTTACTGAATTTACTGAGGATGGTTTTTCCGTGTTCTGATATTTAATTTGGCATGCAAATGTTCATATGCTTGAGGCTGAGCTCCAGCATCATTGTCCTGCTGATGCATCCGTGTTTATTCATATTCATTGTGATTTATAACTTTGAACAATGTGTTTGGCCTTCCATACATTAATTCTGAAAAGACCAAAAATATGAGCACTGAAGCAGAATTAAAATTTTCTTTGTTGTGCACCCTTTCCCCACTATGTGCACGTTCATCTTTCTCGCTACTAGAAATTGTTCTTCTGACAGAAGGAGGTGTTTTGTATTTATACTTACTCTACGATGCATTTTACTGTTTTAATTCAAACTGTTTTGATTAGAACCATGGCGTGATTCTGACATTACATTTCTGATAGCCCCTGGAGATGATAGGAATGAAATTTGTTTCCAAATAGTGAGGAAGGCAAAAAACTTTCTGTGGATTGCATATCCAATGTTTTCTGGTCTGTGGTGTGGTGATATTTTTCCATTTTAATCTCCAATTCCATGTTAGAATTCAGGAGCATCAGCATTTTCAACTGGTATTTAAAGATAACTAATGATGATTTAGTAGAACATCAAAACTATGAACTTTCCTATAGCAATTTTGTGTAAGTGTTAACGCTGTTACTGAGCAGGCCTTTACAGTGCTTTGAAACTCTGACTCTAGTCTGGTAAAGATGATCTGAGGCAGGACTCTAGAATAAGACAACTGCAAAGTAATCGCTAACTCAAGGGTATTTAACTTCTGCTTGACAACATAACAATATTGTGATTAACTTGCTTAATTTTGTTTGGCATTATCTTTTCCCCCATATGAGTTGTGAGTCACTTTAGAATGCCAAGTAGGTGGAGCTTTGAACAATAATTTACAATGGTGTACTCGGAAGTTGCCCCTTAAAGTTTGATAATGACCTTTCTTCTAATGTAGAGCTATAAAAACCTTGGGTGGTTGAGGTGACTTGACCATTGTTATCTTTTCTCCAAACACTTCAGTGGGATGCTATAGAATACTTTATTAGCCACAGGTATAGCAATTTAGTAAGTACTAAGGCATCTTGACAAGCCAGGGTAAAGAGTAATGTGGAGATTTTTTAGTTGCGCTGTATGTTAGGTTTACTTCTTTGGAGCAGACACTCAGTAGCTTGTCTTATTTACTTAAAAATTTACTTTAGTGGGTTGGTTTGGGGTTGTAAAGTGTTGATTCATCAAAGCATATTTTTCTCATTTTTTTTTCCTTTTTTTTTTTTTTTTTCTTTTCCCCCCCATATTTTTTTTCGCCCTGTTTTTCTGTACATTGATATGGCCACTGGAAATTGTCTGGCTAGACCACCAGTTTAGAGCAACAGACACAGTCAGAGTAGTTTCACTGGAGAAGAGTAGTCTGTGGCATATAAAGATCTATGCAGAATAGACTTAAAAAATACAGCATGAAACAGAAAAATCTGTGCTTGCATATTAATGTCTCACGGAAGTTTTCAAAATAGTATTTGTAAGGAACATTGCTTTTTTTTCTTTTCATATAGGTTTAATTAACACATAAAAGGCCTGTAAACCAGTGTGTATTTATTGATGTTTTATGTATGCACACAAGATCAAATTATTTCATTTCTGTGCTGACTGTGTTCATAGGAGAGGATGTAAAAAGAGCCTCTTGAACTCTTCTGTGCTGCTGTACCCTTCCAGTGTGCTATGAATTTTATACTGTTGCTGTTGGCTATGTTAAGATTTTTAATGCAGAAGAGAAAATGGTGGCTGCAGTTTTACTGCCTAAAAAGCCAAGTCTAGCAGCTTCTGTTGCATCCTTGAGAAGGAAACTGACTGCTCTCTCTGGGGACGGGCACAGCTTGTCGGTGCCTGAGTGTCACCCTGCCTTAAGGTCTCAAATCTGGACATATGTTTGCAGCGTAAGTTATGACAGTGCTGAGTTTCCACATGATAGTTTAGGTAGGCACAGAGGAAGAAATTTTGGAATGGTCTTTTTTGTTCAATAGTGCTTTTGAATGTAAATGGACACATGTTCATTGCTGTCATCCAAGAATGTAATTAAAAAGCTACAAAAGCAATTAAAACTGATCAAGAATTCCTGTGTAGCAGTTGTAAACCCAGAATGAGTTCCTGAGAAAAAGAAAATTGCTAATTTCAGTCAGTTACATGAAAAGAATAACAACACTGGGAGACAGCCCTGCATGTCCCTCTGTTTCCTGTGGATTTGTCTGCGATGATGCTTTACGCTGCTCAAGGAAGGTCTATTGTATACTGTAACAGCATCGTAAGAGAACGAACATGAATTATTCTCCTAGTTGTTGATATGATTCATATGCTGTATATAGGCAGTGCCTGTGATGCTTTATGTAGTTGTGCTGTGTTTGCTATCACAGTGGGATTTTGAAAGGCAGTTTTATTGAAAGAGCAGTAGTAGTACAGGCATCTGTCTACTTCCAACTGGAAATGTTTGTTACTGTTGCCACGCTTAACACTGAGCATCTAATCAGGAAACAAAGTTATAGGCACACATAGCGCATATCAGTCTACTGACAGTTATCACAAGGAGCAAAAATTGATGAGGATTTAATGCTAGCTGTGAATGAGTTGGGAAGGAAGGTCTGCTTCCACTGTACCAAACAGTGGTGATTTTATAAAACACCCTTCAAAACTGAAAAATTTTCTCTACCAAGAGCCAAACCCATCTTTTATTAATCTATATATGGAAGTTTCTGACTTTGGAAAAGTTGATGCTTGTAGCTGGAATAGTTCCTAAGATACATTGGCTTGGAAATAATTCTTTGCTCCCTGTCATCACTGAATAAGTGCCTTTTGTCCATGTTACGGCAAGTGGAGTTCTGATCACCCAGCTGCATTTTGCTAAAGCACAAAGCATGAGCAAATGACTATCATTGCAGTAACTTTGATGTTCAAGAAATGCATCTGCTTTGATGGAAGTCGTAAGATGGGGGGCAGAAGCATTTCACTCTCCCATCATTTGTTGAAAAAGTACCATTTCTCCTCTGTATTTTAAAGAAATTGCCATTCTGCACTTCGGGTAATACAAATTAGGAAGAAATATAGATAAAATGGGGCTTTCTACTGAAGGTAATATGAAATACCAAGCTCTTTGTCAGGGAGGCAGTAGGGAATGCAAACTGCAGAGATTTCAGACTCATTGTCTGGATACTGTATGCACTCCCTCCCCATGTGTGTCTGGCACTATCAACTCGGCTCCAAGTCACCCAGGGTGAAAATATAGGTCCAGGCGATGAAGTCAGTGGAATTAAGATTTCATCCTGAATATCTCTTTTTATAGTATTCCATGTGGAGATGATGGTTGGCCCGAAGTGTCACCTGTTAATTTTTTTCTTTAACTGATTGCACATGTGTAGAATTGGAAAGCTCAAGCTCCCTACAGAAAAACGACAGTGCTTTTCTTTTTCATACCTTCTATTATTCAACCAAGAACATCAGTTGTACTGCGCATCGATGAATAACCTTGCAATAAGTAAATTCCTAGAAAGTGCAGTGTCTTTGAGCAAAGAAAATACCAAGAATGTACTCTAATATTAAAGTGTTATGAGTAATATTACTAACATATTGTAAAAAAAATGGATATCACCAGGTCTTCTAGAAAGGAAATGTCTCCTGGTTTTGCCTTCTGTAGTTTTGTGGATTCCAGCAATATTATATCAGAATCTATGTGGCTTTGTACGTTATATCACGAAAAAACAGAGCTTATAGTTTATTAGAATAGATGTATGAAGCTATTTAGCGGCTAGCTATTAGAGTAAGCTTGTAACTTGGACACACTTATTTTAAGCTGTATTAGTCAAAATGTTACACATTCTTTGAGAAGACTTGGGTTTCCTCAAGACGATGATTCAGTTCAAAATAGCACCCATGCTTCATCAACAGGTAAAAGCAGTAAAGAAGAAATCCTGATTATCCATTAGGCCTTCAAAAATGCAAGTTAACTATTAGAAGTGTGTCTTGACTTGCTGGAAGTTATGAAAGGCAATGCAGTGCATTTATGGACATCACACAAACCTCTGAAAAATAGGTCACAGTTATACTGGGTCTGTGGTGGAGAATCAGAAAAGGTCATTTCATTTTTTGTTACCTTTGATCTTAAAAGCCATTGTGGGACTATATGGTTTTCCTTTTTCCAGTCCTTCTCCTACATAGCTTCCTTTTTTAAAAGAGTCCTTTTCTTTTTTTTTTTTTTTTTTTTCCCCCCTCTTTATATGGTACATGTAGCAAGAAGTCTGTATTTGGTTACCTAAATATATGGCCTGACTTAAAAAAAATCTTCATCTGTTCTGAAGCTTAATGAGACATTACTGCTGGCTTCTTTCTCTTAGAACTTCTCATTCATGAAAAACAAAGTGATTATCTGGTATATGAAAAAGGTAATCTAATTATCTCCTAGTTCTTCCTTTTAAAGTTGATATACCATAAATCATCTGCAAGGGGAAAAGGATGTAATCGCAGTGATACTTTTTTATAGGGAAGTGCTGAAAGAAAAAGGAAAAGCATCATGACTTAATGCCAGTGACGTTAATAACTGGTATTTATCTGTCTGAGATTATCAGTGAGATCAACAAGTCATTAGTTAACTTCGGCAGAGTTAGCATTCACCACTCTATAAAGAAGCTTTTCTAGACTAACTGAAATCTTTAGCAAGATACCTTTTGAGAGAGATCAGGTTTTCATGAAGGAGCTTTGCACTTATATCTGTGACTGAAAAGGACTTAGGTTTTGTGTGCATACATGCCCGTTTTTTTTCTGGTTTGAGAACATGTTTGAAATTTAGAGTGCTTTAAAAATAAAATAAGTAACTTGTTTAAAAGGTTCTTTTAATATGGATTGTAGTTTTGGGAGTATCTTATTTCTTCTAAGACAGAAGCACTTTCATGGTTTACAGATTAGACGATGAAATTTATCTTCCCAGGGACAGAGATTGATACTTAGCTTGTACAAGCGTCATGCTAAGAGGTATGGAAATCGACTATGCTAATATAGCAAGATTATTATTATTTTTAAATATGAATATTTATATCCAATATTTAATCCAAATAATTAACATTTGGAATAAAAATTACTTTTAATTTTCTTCTCTCTGATTTATTTCCTCATCTATGGACTGAACTTGTCTGAGAGTTGTGTCATCAGTAGGTGGGGTGGCTTGCAAAAAAGGATAGCTGAGAATTATTATAAACTGTTTCAGGCATCTTTCCATATTTCAGAGTTTTCATATGTCAGGGATGTGCACCCTTTAATGACTTAATTTGTAGAAAGTTGTCTGACTTCTGTGTCAGACATGTCTGACATAATTTTGGCCTCTTGTCGTTAAAAGCCTTGATTTTTCAGGAGCTGATTTAGTTAAAAGGTGCAGATGTAATCATCTCTACCATGCACATAACATTGGTTGGACAGTGGAATATCCACTACAGTAAAATGTTTTTTCTGTTAAACTGATCACACATTTTACATTTAATGTGTGAGAATAGCCTAATAAAAAGTATGAAGAAGTAATTGAAGCTCCATTCTGATCCCATGGTGAGGCTATTAGTCATTATTACTTCTTCTGAATACCACAGCTAAATACACTCTAGATGACATAATAAAATTAGCTGCTTGTAATTTTGAGGAGAATACCACATACAGTTTTTTAAGTGGAATACAGAATTGCAGTCGCACATACTAGAGTTGTACGAGGAAAACTCTTAAAACCTTTGCTGGCAAGTGACTTCATATTGCAAAAGTGAATTTCTGGCCTGAGTTGGGGTAGTACACGCTACTATTTGAGTTAAAGAAGAAAGAAAATCTGCTAATGAAACTTGGGTTCCAGTGCTAGTAACTGGTGCTATGATCAAAATAAAATGTATTTCTAAGCATACAAATGTGTTGCAAAAGACAATCTCATCACTAATCTGACTGCAGCCTGGTAGTTAAATAAAATAGCAGAATATCTTAAATTAAAACAGTTTTACAGTGTTAAATAAAATGGAGCTTTGGTTTGATATTGACGTTTGCAGGCTGCACAGTTTTATAATTATGTGGGTGATTTTTCTTTAATCAGCTTCTAAAATATTAATTATGCCTATATTTCATACTATTAAAAATAAGTCCTCACTGACATTTTACAATATTTTCGGGGAGGAGGTGGGGGGAAAAAGCTGTTTGGTTTAATATGTTCCAGTGTTTTTACTGTGGGATGTGGTTCTGTGTACTGTTAGCCCTACTCTGAGTCATTAGCTGAGAGCTCTGCTAAAAATATGATGAAGATCACTTATGCCTGTGAAAGTAATTCAGCTTTATCTGACTTGAAAAGCCCTTTGCAATATTCAAAAATATTGCAAGTGTGAGAACCCAGTCCTCTATTTGTGTGCTAACAGGTATTATGCCAGCTTGAGTTGGAAGCCCAGTGCTCTCTGCTATGGGAGTTATCTGGCACTTTAAAATATGAGAGGTATGAGTGCTAATTATCAGAACTTGTGTAATGTGAATCTTAATCCAGTCCTGCTTCTGCAGTTGTTAAGATTGGGTAGGACTGAGACACATAGAAATAGAGCCAGTGATTGCAGTGTTTCAAAACAAGGCTGAAGTAAATAATAAAATACGTAAGGGTCAATGTATAGGTTACTTCTATTCTTGACTGAATGCAGCAATGCTAGTGTCACAGCCAGGATTGCAGTGAGTTAAGTGAGCCTTATCAATTGCTTTGAAATTGCTGCATTGCACAATAGCTTTATTTGTTGTAACTGACAGTTTATACAAAGGCATAAGGGCAAATTTCTGGCTGTATTCCAGACAGCCCTACTGTTTAGGAGATTTCCACATTCATCACTGCTTTCCTCAGTCAGTTGCAAAATTTTCTAATCTGTTCACTTGTAATTTTGTCATAATTTATTAGCAGTAGGTATATTAAAAACACAAAGCAGTTGAGGAAGATGACTGACGTAAAGTGTTTTGAAATTACTATTAATTTTGGCTTTATAGCTGAAGATATTAAAAGCAGTACTTTTTTTGTCCTCAGTGAAGTGGCAACATTTGCATTTTCTAGAACCTTAGGGTACACAAAGTGGAAGGAAAAAGAATAAAGAGATATGGCTGTAGATTTTACTGGCAATTTTCAAGTTTGAAAATAAACAATAAAATAAATATTGTTGTGATGTGCTTCCAAATGGAAGAAGTCCTCTTTTTTTTTATAACTGTAAAAAGAGTCCTTAGATTTTTAGGAAGGCCTTGTTCTTTCTAAGATTTCAACTGGATTAAGTTACATGAAGGGTACTGAACTCCTGGTATACATCAATCGTTAAAAATCATGCCAGTTGTTGCATTAAGCTTCTTATATAGGTGATTTTAATTTTTCTTTTTACAGTACATTTTGGCAAACCTTTTTTTTAGACAACAAATAGTAGGGAAACCTAATTTTTGGAAGATGTTTGCAAGCTTGCTGTCTTCATACTCTTTTTATCATGCTTGCAAAACCCACAGGTTTAGGGTAGCCGTTCTGCTACAGTCATGCCTGTGTTCAGTGCTAAAGATCGTAGTGAATTATTGCTATATAGTTTCTTTAAGGCTGAAAAGGATGTGTTCATGCTACTATTCTTTTGGGCCTTTTTCCCCACTTTGTCATGTGTGGTTGGCAGCGTGAGCTGCAGCTCTCTAGAAGATCATTAACAGATCTTGGGGATATTTTCACAGCCATGGCCACTCTTCCTTCTGTTTTTGCGTGCCTTGGCAATGGGCACAGAAGGCAAATAATAGCTCTTGATTAAACAGAGAAAAACATCATGTTGTACTCTGTGTTTATGGGTTTTAAATTATACTGAAATTCAAGGATGTTATGTTAGCAGAAGGCACGAACGCATGCAACGCCTGGGACGGTGCCTGCTATAGCAGAGTGTTAATTAGGGAACAGAGGGCAACAAGGGCTTAGGACCATCTCAGTTCTCACAGTAAATCCATGTCTGTTATTTTGGAAAGATTTCAGATCATGAAAGCTTTTTGCAAAAGGTTGTCCAGTGTCTAATAACCCTACAATACTGATGTCAGTGACTACGCAAGCAGGCCTTCTAGTTTACTTTGCACTTCCCCATATACAATGCAAACAGATAGCTAATGACTGGGTAAATACAATGGAAATGTACTTTGTGCACTGTGTGTTCTGAGCTTGAGCATTTTAGTCTTTATTTGGTTTGCCTATTTTTATATTCTTTCACAAGCACATTTTGTAATGATGGAATATTACAGCGTTCCTAGTACAGTATAGAAGAATAACACAAGGAATGTATTGCGCTCAGTCTTTAAAAATCTGAAATCCTTGCTGATGCCAATTATTTTTGGCTTTTATTCTTTTAAACTAATACAGCATGAACAGGGGTTATGTGTTATGGTTCTTTAGCACGAGTGTTCATTCAAAGCAAAAACATCAGACAAAAATGCATCTGTCAGATTTTGGTATATAATTTTCTTTTCTTACCTTTTTAACTTGTTTTTCTTTTAAATGAAAATCCATAAAAAGTTTAAATGTGTGAAAGAAATGACAGTGGGAGCTGAGGAAAAAGTCATTAGCTGAAAACTACTACCGGTTGTAGTATTAACTCACAAGGATTACGTTTGAGTCATGCGAGCAATATGATTTACAAAACCACAAAAGGCAGACATTGAAAGCGAAATATTGAAACCCAGGATAATCTTGGACTTGCTAACAGAGCCTGGTACGCTGGTCCTTGCTGCTGCTGGGAGTACCTGCTGCTGCCTGGCATGCGGCTCACTGCCCAGCAGGATTCCCAGCTTCTTTTCTGCAGAGCTGCTTTCCAACTGGCTGTACCCTGTGTGCAGTGATGCACCGGGGCTTCAGAGCCTGTGTGCAGGACTTGGCTTCCTGAGGTGCCTGTCAGCCCTTTTCTTTGGCTGCTGGGGTGCCACTGAGTAGCTATTCCACACTGCAGCTTGATCCTTTCCCCCTAGTTTGGTGTCACCTGCTGTCTTCCTCTGAGAGTGTACTCCATCCTATCATCAAGATTTTTAACAATGATGGTATGGAATGTTGATCCCTGAGGAGCATGTCTACTGACCTGCTGCTGGTTGGCTGTTCTACTGCTGATCGCCACCCTCAGCCTGACTGATCAAGCCAGTTTTCCTCCCATGCTCACTTTTTCGAGCTGTGTTGCACCAGCTTGGCTAAAGTGAGACTATGGGAGGCTGTTGGTGGCTTTGCTAAAGTACTGGTAAAGTGGTATCTGCTCTTCTCCCGTTGTCCATTATGAAGGCAAGGCATCTTAGAAGGCAGTCAGTTTGATCAGGCAAGATTTGCCTTTGTTAAATTCATGTTGGCCATTCCAAAGGTGTATACATCTTTGTTGGTGACATGGACAATGGAAT
>NW_009919551.1:0-12464 GCF_000696875.1 Nestor notabilis
AAACTTGCTGAGGGCGCACTCAATCCCACAAATGATCTAATCTAATTAGTAAGTGTCCTGGGTTCAGCTGTAGCAGTCATTTTTCTCCTTAGTAGCTGGTGCAGTGCTGTGTTTTCAACTTTAGTCTGGGAACAACGCTGATAACACCGATGTTTTTAGTTGTTGCTAAATAATGCTTACTTCGATCAAGGACCTTCTCAGTCTCATGCTCTGCCAGGGAGGAGGGGAAGCCAGGAGGGAGCAGAGACAGGACACCTGACCCAGACTGGCCAAGGGGGTATTCCATACCACAGCATGTCATGCCCAGTGTATAAACTGGAGAGAGTTACCCAGAAGGCCCAGATCACTGCTCAGGTTGTGCTGGGTATCGGTCGGCAGGTGGTGAGCAATTGTATTCTCTCCCCTTGTTATTTCCCTTATCATTATTATTATTGGTGGTAGCAGTAAAAGGTTCGTACTATACCTCAGTTATTGGACTGTTCTTACCTCAACCAGTGGGAGTTACATTCTATCGATTCTCCTCCCCATCCTTCCGGGAGCTGGGTGGGAAGAAGTGGGGAGAGTGAGCAAGCAGCTGCGTAGTTCTGAGTTACTGGCTGGGCTTAAACCACAACAGTAAGTATGACTGTAAGCATCAGGACGAATTTCCTATAGTCCCACAGCTTATTCACTGTAATGTCAAAGAGATGTGAGCTGTGACTGAGGATTCTGCTGCAGTAAAGCTCTTTATAAAGGCTGAGAATCCTCTGGTGTCTTTACATACTCCTGATGCAGCCTTTTTGGTTTTTTATTCCACTATCCATCTATCTATTTTCAGCAATCTTCTGTTTTTCTCTCATATATAATGGAAATGAGGCAATGAGTTCAAAGAGAAGGCTGAGGCATAAACAGAGTGGTTGCATAATGTTTTGACAGCAAACCAGGAAACCATATTAAAATTTTTATACTACTTAAGTTAAAATTTGCTATGTTTGCTCTTCATTCAAATTAATTTACATTTGAGAATTTCAATATTGTTATCTTCCACCGCGTAGAGCAGCAAAATAGTACTATTTTTTCCATTTGTGAAATATTTCTGTTTATTTTCATATGGATTAATAGAAGTTGAATTAAGGATAAGAAGCAAATTTTATTTCCATTCTGGCATAACAAAGCCATTAATTTAAAAATACGTTTCTGTTATAATAATGTACTGCTTCTGTAAAAGACTAAATTATAATAAATGTACTATTTTAATTCACTAGGAGATATGGTTGGGGAGAAAAAAATAAAATAAAATCAAAACCTCTCAAATTCCAATTACTGAACACATGAGAAAATAGTTGCCCTTCCAGTATTCTGCTGTAATGGCATGGACAATGTGGCTCTTTGGAGACATTTATAAAGAGCAGATCGCACAGCTTTTTCCACACAGAAAGTATCAGACGGTTTTGCTTTCATTTTAAAAAGGTCTGAAGACATGCATTTTGATGATAAAGCAGATACTGCTTGTTTTGCATACATTGCCTCATTCCTGCCTCCCAAAGCATGAGCAAGTTACAAAATAAAATTCTACATCAGAATGATCTGTGCTTGCTTGAGATACAAACAGTTGATCAGAAAAGCCTTTCTACATTACACTGACCTCATTACTACACTGCCAATAAAAAAATCTATCAAGAGAAACTGATTTTCCAATGTTATTTTACCAACTAGCATATGCCTTCCAAGAGTAGTGCTCAACAGAAGCAAATTTCAGGGCACTGCTTCCATATTATTCTCTTATAAGCACTACACTTCAGTATTAAGTGTTGCTGTAGAAGCAAAACACAGTAATAACTAACCAGAAGGAAACAATCTAGCAATGTTTTTTTTTCCTGATAGGTTCAAAGAAATTTTACTCCAATGGAGTCCTGGTCCATTTACGTAGTCCAAATACTAATTTAAAATAGGCATTTGCTTTTCTAATAGTCCACCTTCCAACTTTCCCAAAACAATTTTCAAACTTTATCACCAGACACAACATAGATTTCTCAAACTCCACTGTACTTCAGACAACTTCATGCATTCCATGTTAACACATGCTACAAACCACCTTTGTATCACAGATCTCCCCAAGCTTTATGTATACAAATAACTTCAACTGGAATTTATCTCAAAATTTTACAATTTTTTATTTTTATGAAAACTTAGTATATAATAACTTTCATACTATATATGTTAAACCAAGCCAGAAAAAAAAAGCCACCTTAAAGAAAGTCTTATCCATTCAAAATAACCCCTATTTCTTTCACTCCCCCTCTCCTTGTATCTGGGTTATGCAAACAGTTTGTATAAAGCTTAGGACCAAGTGAGTCCAGATAAATATGCCTTCATCACTATTTCCTCCTGGTTTGTGTAACTGACAGCTCTGGTTTGTGTAACTGACAGCTTGCTGCTTATATTCTCTTTCATATTATCAGGGATACAAATATCACTGTTGTCTAAGGCAGCTTTCCCCAACTTTAGCAATTTTTTCCTTAACTCTTTTTCTTAATTCATAATAAAAAGAAGCTTTTATCCTACCTTCCCAGGTCTGTCCACCCACCCATATATGCACAGTTTTCACTCTCTCCCAGGCAGGAGTTTTGGGATGGCAACCTTTTCCCTCTTGGTGCTTTCTATCTCTCCTTTTTTTTTTTAAACTTTGTTCTTCCCTAGGGTGCGGTAGATGGGGGTGATTTTCCTTTGCTATTAAGATCCATGACTCTTAAAAAAGCAGTGGCTGAGCAGCAGAGAGGAAGGCTGCATGTTTATCTGCCCTGCCACCACTTCAGGGTGAAGATCTGCTCCTACTATACTCTGAATTATGCAGACACTCTGGAAGAAATGGAAATGATCATCTCTCAAATCTACCAAGCATACTTTGCTCATGGAGACCCTGGCAGAATACTCAGTAGGACAGGAAACAGTGAAAGACAAGATGCCTGCAACAAAAACAAAACTAGGAAATTCCTGAGAAGTAGATATTCCCAAAGGAGCTGACCCATGCCTAAGTCTTAGATGTGATAGCAAAGAAAAGTTTTCAGTGCATGTAAAGACAACACTGAAGAGTATTGCTGACAGAAATCTGCTGAGAGGTACTGAACTAGAAATAAGACCAATAGTAAGGCTCTACATTGCAAAGAAGCAAAGATTGGATTTGTTTCCAAACCTTTTCATTTGAAGTGTGTTTTTAACCCAGCAATCGTGTTTTTCTCTTGGAAATCCAGCCACTATATTCCATTGGTTTTCTTGTGCTCTGGTAAATCAGGTTCAGGAGCCTTCATGCTTCATCACTTCAAAGAAATTCTGGAATAGTAGTACCTGAAGCTGGCCAATTAGGGTACCTTCAAAGCCGTATTTCCAACAGGCAAGAAAAGGATAATGCTCTTTCTTCAGCAATTCCCATGCTAAGACCAAAATCAGATATTATATAAACAGAAGTACAGTCATTGGGGAGTCTGTTCCTTCAGAATAGTTTGTTATAAGACTCATTAAGAATATGACTGTTACAAGAGAAGCCCTAGGGGTTGGTAAATCTATAAGTCATTAGGGAGTTACAAAGCAGCAGTCAAGAGGCCACACTGTACCAAGAACAGAAGCGGATCCAGGTTTCTATTGCACTCGAAAGGATATTCACTTTGAAAAGCCCAGACATAATTCTTTAGAAGCTGCTTTTTTTCCTGTCATTTATGGCAAATTACAGACTGTCACAGAATTTGCGAAGTTCAACGATAAACACTGTAGCCCTGAATAAAAACAACTGCATCCCATATACTACATACTGACCTCAGATTAGTAGCAAGAATTCATTTCTGCTGGTTGATAAGAAAATAGGTATGAGTATGAACCAAAGGAGATGCCAAATCCTCTCCCAAAGACTCCTGTCATCTTCTCATACTCCTTATTTTCAGAGATCTCTTGCCATGGGAATGACCCGTGCCCACCAAAAGAAAGGTGGGAAGAAAGCAAACTTAATTGGACTACTGCCATAAAAGACAATAAAAAATATTTCTGTAAGTACATTCAAAACAAAAAGAGGACTAAAGAGAATGTACATCCTTTATTGGATGTGGCAGGAAACATAGTGACAAAGAATGGGGAAAAGGCTGAGATACTTAGTGCATTCTTTGCCTCAGTCTTTAATAGCAAGACCAGTTGTTTTGGGGTACCCAGCCCCCATAATCCAAGGGCTTAGTGACTCACTACACCACTTAAACACACACAAGTCTATGAGGCTGGATGGGATTCACCAAAGGGTACTGTGGAATCTAGCGAAAGTGCTCACTGACCCACTTTCAATCAATTATTTTTCAGCAATCCTGGCTAAGATGGGAGGTCCCAGTTGATCGGAAGTTAGCCAGGATTATGCCCTTCTACAAGAAGGGCCAGAAGGAGGATCCAGGGAACTACAGGCCTGTCAGTCTGACCTTGGTGCCAGGAAAGGTTATGGAGCAGATCATCTTGAGTGCCATCATGCACGTAGAAGAGAACTGAGATCAGGCTCAGTCAGCATGGGTTCATGAAAAGCAGGTTCTGCTTGACCAACCTGATCTTCTATGACAAGGTGACCCACTTAGTGGGTGAGGGAAAGGCTGTAGATATTGTCTACCTAAACTTTACTAGCTTTGACACCGCTTCCCACAGCATTCTCCTGGAGAAACTGGCTGCTCATGGCCCGAATGGGTATACTCTTTGCTGGGTTAAAAACTGGCTTGATGGCCAGGCCCAAAGAGTGGTGGTGAATGTGCTCCCCAGGGCTCAGTGCTGGGGTCAGTTCTGTTTAATATCCTTATCAATGATCTGGACAAGTGGATCAAGTGCACCCTCAGTAAGTTTGCAAATGATAAGTTGGGCATGAGTGTTGATCTGCTTGAAGGTAGGAAGACTCTCCAGAGGAATCTGGACAGGCTGGATCAATGGGCTGTGGCCAGAGGTATGAGGCCCAACAAGGCTCTGTGCTGGGTCCTACACTTAGGTCACAACAACCCAAATCAAATAGCTAAACCCGAAGTGTAGGTAAGCCTGAGATGACTTACCTCTCCTCTTTTATGTAACTATAATGTTTTTTTCCTGCTCAGAACATTTTTAATGCTGATGAATACTCTGCGGGGAAGGGACGAACAGACAGCACTATGCCCACAGGGCCCAAGTTCACAAGTTGCTGCTTATCTGTAGCCATTCTAAATTTTTTTCCTGGCAAGAATTTTAAATAACTGTAAGCAAGCATTTTATAAAGATCACACTGTCTGAGGCATTCATGAACAGTATTAAGACTTAAACAGTAAATCTACAAGCATGACAGCAAGGGGAAAAAAGGCAGATAAGACATGTTGGCTCAGCATGATCTGAAATAGTTTAGAGAAAGACAGACTGCTAATGTGCTTTTGAATGAAATCCTCAGAACTTATCACCCTCTTGTTATTCTATTCTGATCAATAAATTCCAGCAATTCCATTAGTCTTTTAATTCACAATTAAATAATAATGAGCATTACTAACCATAATGAATGAGGCTGGTAAAACAAGTCTGAATCACAGTCCAGTAAATGCAATAGCCCTTTGCTTGACTACATTTTTCGCAACCTGCTTTTTTATTAGATACTTCAATCTCTAAACTAAGTATGGAAACTCAGATATAAACAGCTATTTATTTAAACTCTTCCCCATTTAAAAAAATTTAACTTGTTTCAAGAAGGAACACCTTCCTTATCAGCGTGATGTACTTTTTTTTCCTCTGTCAACTCTAAGATGAGCCTGCTGTTTGCACAATACCATCATAAACCAGCCAAAATTCTCTCTACTTTATTAGTGAAATTTCAGAAAGATCTAACCTAATCTCCACAAACATACGGTTTTGGACATTTGGAGCTAAATTCCTGCCAAGTTTATCAAATTCTTCCAAAGAGACTGACCTATTATTTCTAGTTTAAAACTTGCATTTCAGCAATTTTACCCTTTTATATGAAGATTTTATTACATAGAAGTCAAAACCAGTCCAAAGTCTAAGTAAAATATACAGAAAACAACACTCTTATAAACTATATAAACTGGAAGGGGGTAGCTGAGGTTCCTCTATTTTCCTAGATATACTTAGAATGGCAAATGGGATAGGTAACACTAGACAAGACTTTACAGGACAGCTAAGTCATATTGTCGTTGTTTGCTTTCTATTTTTATTCACAGATTACAGAGGAAATTAAAGTTTAATGATCCAGACTGCATTCTATCAGTGGAAGTATGGTTTCAAACGTTTTCAATGTCATTGCTGGAATTAACCAGCTTTACTGAGTGAGTAAGACTAAAAACCTTCATCAGCCTTTGATAAATCGGTTTGAAAGATATATAAACAGATCATTCTACATTAAATACTTCCATATTGATTAAGAACTGATTAGTACTCTACAGACCATATTGATTAAGAAGTGATTAGTACTCTACACAGTTCTTTGATGATGCTGGACAACTTTGTTTCATTTCATACATAAAACCAGAAAAAAAAAATCCTTGGTTAGAATTTTCACTTCATTTATTCTACTATTACTTCTTTTTCTTTTCTTTTTATTTTTCATTTTAAAAATTAATTTTGGGTCAGTCTTTTAAATGTCTTCATTTTATTTTATGAGAATTACAGAGATTAGAGTTATGAAAATTAAGGCCAATGACGTTTCTCATCTCTTAAATGATTAATAAAGCTGTAATATCCATGTCTTTGTGAAGAGGATAATATGCTAGATGTTTTAAACTTTTAGAACAGGTTCAAAGAAAATCTGGTAATGACTTTTAAAAAGAGTCATATGAACATGCAAACATTAAGACTATTAAAGTTGATACAGCAAAGACAAGGTCTATTTTCTACACTGCATCCAGGGTATGAATACGATCTTTTTGTTGGAGCAATTCCACATCAAAGAAAAACTGAATTCCTAAGGGAGTTCTGAAGTATTATTAAAGTTAAGGACTTCAAAAAGAGCAAAATTAAGACTCATTAAAATACTTAATTGCATTTAAATCTGCCTCAGTTAGGCAGGACCAAATGTTGTTATAAATTGAAGGATGTTCAGGAGCATATGTTGAAAGTACTCTATCTTCTAAGCCGATTTCCTAATTAGATATCAATATAAAAAGATACCATTACAGCTAATACCACTGATAGGCAGGGCAGAGACTAAATAAATATGGGAAGTGTACCACCTTCCTCCAGGGACTAGGGTGAGTCTTTTTGCGTAGACATTTTGGAGAGTGTTACGCCTCACTAATTTATTCTAAGAGTTAATTAAAGAATTCAGTTGTCACTCCTATTCAGAGAACTACATTAAAGTATGAAGAAGAACAAGAAAACTTAATTGCACTCTTTGCAGTGTTGGAGTTTTTCCTGAATGATGCTTTTCATTCTTTTATTATCTTCAGCTACTGTTTGTTTTCATTTTCAAGTGGAAAACATGAAGTGAATTATACAGTTGTTTAGAAACACTGAAACTCTAGGAATGAAAACTACCCATTTTTATGTCTCATGTAAAACATACTGAATACATTTTAGAAGGGTGCATTTAGGATTATGAAAACGCATATGCAAAAATGTAATAGGCTACCAATAAACAAGATCATAATTTAAGAAATTTTCCACAAATGGTGCAAAAGACATAGTACACTGCTCTTACAGCTGACAAATCTCATACATATGTAACAACACAGAAGTTTCTGCCAGTCAGAGCTCATTTAGCTTGTACTGCATCTCCAACAATTGTCAACGTTTGATGTTTCAAACACAGCACTGAAACCCACACAACACTGTTTTATTATAAAACACTGTTAGTACTCTGATTGGGAGCTAGATTTTCATTCCTCTGTCCTCACCAAACTGAACTTGCTTCAAAATGGTCCCCTTTAAGTGAGCAGGTTCTCTTGTGGCATGAGACATTATTAGAGGTGGTACTGATTATTCACCTCTGCCCTGAAACATTAAATCAGTCAGTAGAACTTGGAATTTTTATCAGTCTGTCACACATTACTGAAGATGTTAGAAGGAAAAAAAAAAAAAAAAAAAAGAACAAAACAAAAATAAAACAATTTCTTGCTCTTCCCAGCAAAGACACAGAGTGAATGGAGTAAGCAGCCAGAGAAGAAACATCAATAAACGCATTTCTGTGCTCAGATACATGATGCTTGCAAGATTAAAATCACACCGTTCAAAAAAGAAAGGAAGCTTGCTCACATGGGACACTATGGCTGACATTAAAGGAACCTGAATTTATGTAGACATGAAAGTATTTTGATGTTGAACAACAGAAGTGTGGACATTTTGCCTAATTCAGCAATAGTGGCAAAACCACTGGTTAGTTTTATATGAGAAAAGAAGAATGAAGCCATTCCTTCTGTATAAAGAAAGTCAGGTGGAAAAAAAGATGACTCAAGACACAATACATACAACACACTTCCAAAATACATTATTTCTTTGAGTGAAAAAAAAATAAGTGGCTTTTACAGAATATTTTCTACTGCACAATTTATAAAGCTTTGCCAGCATTATGGCTTTCTAGTCTTCTGTCTGCAGTGTACAAACATACAGCCAGATCTGGGGGGTTGATGGAGGTCTCTCTCACACATCTTCTCCCTCTCCTTCTAGTTGATCTCTCTCACAAAATTACTTAAATACAGAGATAGATCCTTACCTACTCAGTTCTTTCCCTCATAAATATCCACATAAAATTCCACCTTCAAGATTCTCTACAAATAAATTATTCTCTACTACTGCCACAAACATCAAGAAGGTTTCATGCATGAAAAGCTATACAGGAATTCAAGTAAGAAAATAGGAAATTAGAAATCAAAAGAATTTAAAACATAACTGTACGGATAACCATCCATTCCCCCAGATCAAATATGTTGAGTTAGAAGACTTATTTTTTGTTTTGCTATGTTCTACAAATTTCGTTTAGAGTCTATACTTCTACCAATTGCCAAAGTGTTATGTGCATGAAATCTGCAAACCCCAGCCACAAAAAAGAATTTTCAATGCAGAAAGAACAACGAACAGACACTTCTCTGGCTAAAGGGAGTCCAAGTTAAATCAAATTCTACTCACCACAGTTAAATGTTCCAGTAAGTATGCCACATCAACCATGTCTGCCAGAACTAGAAGCCTTGTGACAGCTGTAAGCAGAGATCGTGCTGCTTGGACAACAGCTTGCCTCTTAGGCAGATAGCAGGGATCACTGGTAAATGCCTCTGCTGATACCTTTAAGGCTTGACCTGCAAAATTAAGACATAAATTCCCTTAGACTATATCACAACACCCAGGATGCCATGCCTTGAAATGAAGGTCAGTTATTAGAGATCATGAAGAATGTTCCACATTTTGAATTGTGTCCCCTTCCTGCTCTTCTGAATCATTTAATTCTGAAATAATTCCTTTGGCAATCACACTGTTGCTCTTCACTGTACACAATGAGGCCAGGAATGCTTTGTTAAGCTTTTCTAGTCACTGCTTTTTATATTACTATGTACTTTGCTGACTTTGCTATTAAATAATTCCTGGTTACAGAAGGGAATCAAATATTGTTCTTATAAACATTAGTTAATGGAATGAAAATCTCATACACTTGAACATAGGACTGACATAAAATATGTGAAATCTATGCAGTGGAGCTAGTAACTGTGCCAGTAGACAACAATATACTGCTCTGAATCATGAAGTTTTGCAAATGAAATTTAACAGCGAGAACAATGTCAGACACCCAAGTTTCCTTTCAGCAGTCTGTCACCTAGACTAAGAAAAAAAATGCCATTACACATTTCTAAAAGCATTTTGAAGTCTATTATCACCTGAAGAGCTTTGCTAGTGATGGCAAAACCTTGAAAGAAATGACTCTATGCAGAACAGCACTGAAAAAGACTTGTTTTCAGCACAAACTGATGAAACAAACACTTGACCCATTAAACTCTGTACCAGCTTGGAAACTAAAGATTGACAAAAAGTCACAAAAATTAATAGCTTTGGCTGTGCTAAAATTAGGAAACATCATCGTATGTATTTTGTACAAATCATGCACTAATCAGTAATTACTGCAAATTTATAGATATACATACAAAAATAAGGGATTTCCTGTAATTACATAGATACAGACTTATATGTGCTCAGAATTGAATGAGATTTATTCAACTGCACCAGTTTGCCAGACTGGTTCTATGTGCGACTTCATTTCTCAAGACTCAGAAATAATGTTTTACTGCTCTTAATAAAAACTGCGTCTGAGACAAATACTGAACAAAGGCTACAGAAATAAATCTACTAATTACTTCAGAGTCCCTGAGATAATACTGGCCTGATTATCAGAGCACTGGATACTTCCAACATGCTGAAACTCATCAGTTTTCCATTAACACCTATCTTTAATACTGCTGTTTGGTTTTCTCTTGGATTTGTTAAAGTCTTTGTGCAAATCATGTATCTTAAGTACATGCTTAGCAAACTCCACAAACAAATAAAAATCACACCAAACTGAGTTCAGGTTCTAGCACCTGCTACATCACAAACCAGTGAAAATAAAAAATACCAATTTCTTGTGCTTGGGCCAGCAAGTCAGAACTTTTTTCTAGTAGGTGGTGAGATAATGCACCATAGCTGAGCATACCACAACAAATAAAACTACAGGAAATTTAAAAAAACCCAAATATTAATCAGAATGACCAATGTTTAAGGGTTTTTATTTCCCTATCTGCAATGAACAGAAACACCTCTCCAGATGAGTATCCTTTTCAGTACTAGAAGTTTCAAATCACTGATTTGAATCCAGTGAGAAAGTAAATCCTGCTAACATGCATACATATCTTTAGATGTAATTTTGAAGGTGACTACTACAAATGTTAATAAAATAATAGTAATTTGGGAAGGTTTAGTGTGATTTTAAGATACTAAATCTGGAATTTCTTTGTGCCTTAATAAGGACATAGGAAATTAAATGCATACATACTATTATAAGATGTCTACTGAATGCATTAGCCAATAACCAACTACTTTTTATTTTTTAAGTTCTGTAGATCCTGCTAGTAGAGACTCTTTGCACAGAATAAAACGGGTCCAAACAAAACTGGCCAGTAAAGCAGAGCTACACATTTGAAAGGACCAGGTTGCGAGTGGAAGGAGTTGAAGTACTCAGCTGTGAGAAGCCCAGACAGGACTGAATGGTGAGCCTGGAGAACTGCATGTTCTCAGGCCCTACATGCAATTATTTGCCCACATCTCTGCTATTGTGCCTTCCAGAAGACAACGCCCATATGGATTTAGGTGTCTTTCAAGCACCTGAGAAACTTCGAAACTTCAGATAGTCCTAAATCCTGAAAAGAGTACCATTTCAACACAGGTATCTTCTGGGTACTTGAGCCACAAAGATGATTAAGGAACTAGAGCACCTCTCGTATGAGGAAAGGCCAAAAGAGCTGGGGACTGTTCAGGCTGGAAAAGAGAAAGGTCAGGGGGATCTTATCAGTATATATAAATACCTAAAGGGAGGGTGCAAGGAAGATGGAGACAGATTGTTCTCAGTGGTGCCCAGGACAGGGCAAGAGGCAACGGGTGCAAACTGACACAACACGAGGTTCTGGCTGAACATAAGAAAAATATTTTTTCCACTGTAAGAGTGACTTAGCAGTGGCACAGGCTGACCAGGAAGCTTGTGGAGTCTCCATCCTTGGCGATATTCAAAAGCCGACTGGACAGGGTTTTAGGGTAGACTGCTGACCCTGCCTGAGGTGGGCAATTGGACCAGCTGACCTTCAGAGATCCCTTTCAACCTCAATGATTCTGTGATTGAGTGTGTAAGCAAACACAAGCCAGAAGGATCTGAATATGACTAACCCCTTAGAAATAAGTTGGACATAAGCCATGATGGCTGGATGAGCAACTATAAAATCATGACCCTAAAAGAGAGCTATGAGATGCAGCCTATGCAGATAGGAGCTATGAGTACAAGCAGCAGAAAATTACAGCTCCAACAACAACATGTTAGAGCTGTCTTAAAATGGAGTACACAGCACAAGTTTGATGCAATTTTATCCATTTTATTGTAATTCTCATCAAGTGGATATTCTTCCATAATTACATGTCACAAACAGTGTAACATGAAAAACAATGCCCTTTTAGTAGCACACAAATAGGGAAGCAGAAAGATGGGAGGATTCATAGTATTTCAATTACTTTAGACATTCAAATGAGAAGTAATTCAAAGAATCAAAGTTGGGATATATCGTAACTACATAATTATTGGAAGGCAGATACTTCCAAGATTCTGTTCAGAACACACAGATGGATGACTCCTGAAGTAAATGGAGTTACTACCATTAGCTGATAAGCTACTGACAGCTACTGCTACTGCCAAATACCCACTAATTACACACACACACACGCACAAAAGAAAAACAAATAAAAAAGAAAGAAAGAAAACCTATGCTCGGGCATAGGGAAAG
>NW_009919551.1:12495-30399 GCF_000696875.1 Nestor notabilis
CCAGCCACAGGTAATTTAAAAAAAAAAAAAAAAGTTAGGGGATCCATGCACTATATCCAGCACCAAAAATATCCAAAAACTGTCATGGCAATTCCTTTAAAAACAATCCAACTGCAAGCCTGTTGGTAAATTTGCTGTTGGTAAATAACTGACAAAAGGCACACACTTCTGCTGGGCTGTTAAGGCGATGGCTAGCTGATGGCTGGCAATCTGTCTATACAGACACTTGCAGGAATACTACTAACTGCAGTGATTGGGCACCCCTTAGAGACAGTGTTCAACATCACAGTCTAACAACAGCTAAGTGTTCTCTATTGGTTTAGGCGAGACCATCAGAATTATGCTTTCTTCTTTTATTTCTTTGAATAGATTTTCTTTCTTCTACTAAATCCCATCTAAGGATCACATTTCTATTTGTTTTTACATCTGGTTTTCTCCTCTCATTTTTTATTTTTAACTGCAGCAATGTGAAACCCACATGGAATGCAATGAATTTATGCCAGTCTTGTATCCTCCCACAAGGAGATATTGTTGCCAAGAAAGTCCACTCCTGTGAACTGCACCCTTACAGGCTGGTGGATTTACAGTTCCAGAGAAATACAGTTGAAAAAGGGAGCTCATTGACTATGGGAGGGAGGGACATTCCAGAGTCAGTAAAAAGAGAGGATTTCAAACGTCCTAGTCTCAAACTTGAAAGAAAGGCGGGAGAAGGGGAGGGGAAGGGTAATCTCAACGGCTTATATTAATAATAGAAAACTTATAAACTGATTTACACTACTATTTGCAAACTCAATTTCCATAGGCATGAACTAACACATAAGCAGAATCACCACCAGAGAGTGGTTGGGAGTCAATGTCACATTAGAACACAAAACAACCTACCCTTGCTAAAAAACCAAGAGATTAAACAACACTAGTAACTAGTATAATCATCTGTTCTGCTCCCACAAATACGATCTCCATCTGCTACAGCAAATAAAGGATCCTGCTTCAGGCAGCCAGCTGTAAGTAACGCTGTAAGTAACACTGTAAATGTCAGGGCAAAGCAGATCGATTCCTTCTTCATGTTCCTAATATTCAACACCATGATAACTCAGATTCTCACAACAGCTTTCTGTAGATATTAAAGGACATTTTTCTCCTGCCACACAATCTCACCCCCACTCAGATACCACTGTATTCTGTTGCATTACACTTACTTCAGAACTTCATTCCAGGAAGTTCCACTTCCACATGTCATACAGTTCTTCCTAAAATGTAATCAGAGCCGCCACCACACACCCCCTTCATACCTTACACCCCTTTCTTCATTCCCTCTTTCCCACTCAGGAACACCTGACCCAGTGATGGTGATATCAGAAGCTTTTTCACAGGGCATCTGTTCTTGGTTTGATTAAAAGGGTATACAGGATAGGTTATTTTAAGCCACTTGACTGACTAAATTCTGTCTCCCAAAATGAAAGTCCCTTAGATGCAGACCATACGCATGTACCTCTTAATGCAGGATGAGAAAGCTAAGCTTATTTTTAAGACTTTTTTGGGGGACAAATAAGAATATGGTACAATACAAGAGATTACTATCCTCTTCCTGTAGTAAATATCCTTACAGTACGCTCCCCATCTTGCCAGTGAATGGTAGTTTCTTCCATGCCATCAAAGTCTTGTCTCCCCTGTTTAATACCAAGAGACATTAAATATGGACATCTGAAATATTTTTTTTTTCTGATTTCCTTTTAAAGAGTAACTGAAGGCTCAAAATGTAACTCCAAGTAACTTGCTTTGAATTAACTGTTACATGTGATGAAAGGCTTATCTAGGAACACACTTGAGCCTGATAACAGCTAAACACGTGGAACATTGACACTGCAATAGATAGAAACAACTCAGACAACTGTTGTGATTCTGACCATATATAGTCAGTAAGCAATGACAAAAAATACCAAACACTTTAGCTATGCCTGTACAACTGTTTGAAATCTATAAGCAACCACACCTTGACATAAATGCAAAAAGTCACTACCCTATGTATAATGCTTAGACTTCAGTGCATATTCCTAAGAGAACGTTTCCCTACATACACAAACTACATTGCTTGTCTTAAAATTTATTAAATATCAGAACTGGGACATCAGTTATAGGCTGATATTTAGTGTCAGAAGAATTCATGTTTGAACAATGCTTAGAATTATAGAATCATAGAATCACAGAATAGTTAGAGTTGGAAAGGACCTTCAGATCATCTAGTTCCAACCCACCTGCCATGGGCAAGGACACTTCGCATTAAACCATATCACCCAAGACTCCATCCAACCTGACCTTGAACACTGACAGGGATGGAGCATTCACAACTTCCTTGGGTCTTGCTTCTTACTTCTTTGTATAGATGTCAGTTATTTTTTTATTAATTCACAGCACATTATGAGGCAGAAGGCAATTTTTGAAATCTGGCAGCGAGAATTTTTCAAAATACTTGTATTTGGGTTTATTGCACTATTTTAGAATAAAAACGTGAACATGAGTACCTTTAACAAAGCTTCACCAAACCAGATCAACAGGAAAACATAGCATTTCTAGGTGATGCACACAGTTCACCACCCTGAGGTCTGCCTGATGACTCAGTCAGTAGAGTTCCAGAAGAAGGAGAATCAAGATGTGGATGGAGACAGGCCCTAAAAAGTATCTTCTCGAGAGGAAGCTCGAATCAAAATGCGGAGGATGTCTATATTAAAAGGATCAGCTTTAAGACTATAAATCTTTGATAAAAGTTTGCAGATGTCAAAGGAAGCAGAAACTAGATGTATCCAGCGAAAATGCCTGACATCCATTATAGCAACACCTTCTTTCAGGTGTCACTAACAGAACTCAATTGAATTTGAGAGACCAAAACCTCATCTACTGACAGTGTTTGTCAAGACTGAACTGTAGTCAGCAAAGCCATAGCCGTGTCCCCATTTCTGAAGACATCAGATGAGTCACTAATGCAACAGATTGATTAAATATGACAAATCTTCTATTTATCTCACTTTCACTGTTCACTTTCATCCTAGTATTTTGCCCCTTTCTTCCCCAAAACATTATTACGAGCAAGATTAGCAGCAGCAACTTGGAAAAAGCCTATCACTCCTCTGAAAGGAACCCCTATTAATGAGCTCCAAAAGTATCAAAGCAGCATTTTCACACTGGCAAATGACATTCAAAAGAAAAACATTTAATACTCATGTTACGGTCTTCAACTCAACAAGCTGAGTGACACAAGTGAAAATGGAAGAACTGGTGAGAGAGTATTTATTCTTTCCAGATGGTGTGCCACTTGGGGAATGATAGCTTGGTTCACATCCGAGTGAAAATACAAGCTGTAGCCACATACAAAAACTCATAACTTATTTAAGAGCATATTAATAAATATAGCTGCTAGTCACCACAGAAGTATGCCCACAGAAGATTTAACACTACATGCTATCACATGCGTGGCAGGTGTCTGCATACAAGCAGAATTTATGACTTCAAAGAGCTTGAAGTAAATAACATGAGACAATCATCATCATCATCAGAACGTGGCTTGAATAACATATAATTACAATTGTTACATCTATTGTAACAATTGTAACTGCAATAAAGTTACATCTAATGTGGCATACCACAAATTAAAAATGATACACAGCTTCAAAAGACTAAAAATATCTGCAAAATTAGCAAACTGCTATTTATTTTAGAGTTGTTCACCAACTTCTTAAAATTAACTTGTGCAGTTTGGCAAATTCTTGGAGGAAGATCAGCTGTGAGCACTCAACTTGTCATTGCATAATGGTAGGTGATAACATGGACTTAACTTTCTTTTAAAATGTATGAGGTGTATATAGTCTACTTTATGTATTATTTATTTTTGTAGTTATCTCTGGTCTTGGCTGAGAATCAATAAATAAATTGATAATGTGAACTATTTTTATATTATGTATAAAAATCAATATGAAACTATGTATTTTATTCTTGTCTTGTGTTATCAGCCTAGAATGGATGGGTGAACTTTAAAAGTACTCCAAAACGAATGATTTTTTTAAAAGCTTCAGCTGATAAGTGTGACAGATAACAATGACACTTGCTGGTCATAATGCTTTTAATCACAAAGGACCTTAAGGTATCTCAGACACCATACGCATATATCGAACTCTAAAATGCAGCCACTTCTGGATTCCAGAGGAAGCCAATAGCTAGTAATCACTACCCTGAACAACAGCAGAGACTCAGAAACTGCCCCTGCTGTGCATGGAAGATGACAAAACAAAAAAACCAAAACAAAACAAAAAAAAAAGAAAACCAAAAAAAAACCCCAACACACCAAAAACCCCAACCTGATTAAGTTGCAGCTTTAGTAAGAGCAGGGTGATATAAAGACCTGACTTAAGTGGCTAACACACAGTCCTTCAGCCAAAAGTTGTCACATGGCATAAGAACATACAACATACTGCTCAATAGTGAAAAGGCAACTGAAGCCCGCTTTGCCCTTGGTTAAAACCAAGTCTGGTTATGAGCTCATTCAATAACACGGCCTGACAATAACTTTATGGTACAGACCATTGTTCTTTGCATGTCTGCTCCCACTTATTTGGGAAGGCTTCCATCAGCCCCTCTTAATCTGATTCCAGGCAACCCTTGGGAACCATTTGTTTACAAAATTCACAGAGCACTGATGAAAGGACGTAATTCTCAAATGACCAGGCACTAGAAGCATTACTCTTCTGTCCCTTTTTCCCTTGAAACCTTCTTGTGAATCAATTTTCAAGGTTGATTTCTGCAGGAACACATTCTGGATGTCTGTCATCTGGCTTATTACTATTAGGGCTTGGCCTTCATATTTACCCAATAGGCCTTGATTATCCATGAGGAGAGTAAAAATTAACAAAGCAACAAGGAGTGTGAAATAAAGCAGCTAATACAGTATGCTCAGTAGACTGTAAAATTCTGAAAGTCTGAGTGGAAACAGGGAGATATATCATGAGGAAATGGAACATGGCAAAACTCACCAAATATGAGCTGCTCTACCATGAAGGAATGACTCTTGGAGCAGGTTAAAGAATCCATCTTTCTCCTACTGAAGTCTCAAAACATACATCCAAACAGGAGAATTACACCTTCCCAAATTAAGTCCTTACTACAGCACAAAACAGGAAAGATTTCTGCTTTTAAATTTTTGACTAAAAGGCCTTAAACCCAGATACAGGTAAATAGTTCTTTTCAATAAGAGCATTAGAGCATGCATTAACTTCAGCTTGTGCTTAACAGCCACTAAAATTACCAAGGTGCATCCTGTCTTACTTGGAATATTTTCCCACAATGGGGTCCAGCTTGCACACTTTACCTCCTTTCAAATGGTATATGAGAACACTAGACAACTCAAAGTTCAGACATTTCTACATCATAATGTATTTCTAATGGATATCCTAGCTCATTTTGATAGCAGTGTTACATGGTTAAACTAATTCCTTGCAGTGCCTAAATCAGTTTTCATATACTTACTCTCTTTCTGGACATCAACAAGTGCTGCACGAAGTTCCTCTTTAAAGACAATTGCTTCCTTGGCAATTTTTTCCCCCTTATCCAACAGATTCCATGTGGCTTCTTCCACAGAAGCTAACAAGACACGAGCTCTTTTGGAACGGCCCTTTTTCTTACTAGAAGGATTCTGTGGACAGTTCACTAGTGTTGTAACCTACATTTAAAAGAAACAAAAAAGACAATAGAGGTGTAAGTTCAATATAAATTCAACTATTATAGTTCTCAGATTTAAAAAAATCAACTATAGTTAAGAATAAGCAGTGATGTTACCCCTGGTTTAGAGAGAGACAGGCAAGCTTAGCATACATACTGAGAATGGGCAAAACTATTGAATTGAATCTGACAGATAATTTTACATAACATGCCTCATCTTTGTATTCTTTCTGTATGATCAAAGCGAAGTCAATAGAAATCTCACTGTCATATTAACCCTGATGCAAATTCCTGACACTGCTTATTTTAAAATTTCTTCATGATGAAAAAAAATTACTACTGCTATCTAAGGAAGCTTCAGCCAAGGCAGGAATTATAATCAGTGCTGAATCTTTCCATCTCCCAAGCCATCTCAGAATTAAATACTCCAAATGCATACAGACACATTTCAAAATGCTTTCTCTTCTTATAAAGGAGGATTGCTGTAGTCAGAACTCAGCACCTCAGAATTCTCAGGGTGCTCTCAACATAATTGTACATCATTTTATCCAGAATATAGGTTTACTACAGCTTTGTTCAAATTGTTTTTTAACAATGCACTTCAACATCCATAAAGAACTTATTTTTATACAGCTTCCCACTCCACATTCCTCATCATCTGAGCACAGCCTCCACATTCCACAGAATGTTTCTAACAGACTATTCTCTAGCACTTTGCTTGAGCTGTGATGCTAAGGAAAGAATCCTAAAAGATTTTAAAATAAAAAAGTTTTATACAGGTATTTTAAAATATACTTTATTTTCATTAAGTTCCTTGATGTTTCTCAATTCTCTTTCTATTCTGTTCTCTGTGTTAGAACACGGATAGTATAATATTAAGTACAGATTTAGTCTTGGAGCTCAATTAATAGATTTTATATGCATATAACGGCTTCATTTTATTAAATTACATTCTAATTATAGAATGGTTAGGATTGGAAATGACCTTAAGATCATCTAGTTCCAACCCCCCCTGCCACGGGCAGGGACACCTCCCACTAGACCATGTCACCCAAAGCCCTGTCCAACCTAGCCCTGAACACTGCTAAATCATCAACAATATGGAGTAAGCAAAGCAAAGCTGTGTACAAATTTCTCAGTCCAGCAGGCAAACTTAGCTAACGGCTGCAGTACAGCCTGTGGTTTGAGCTGCTCTGTGGAAAAGGGCTCCATTCACAGGTAAATGTGTGCTAGCTGTGCGCCAGCTCACCTTTAGATCTTATTCATAAAACCACACGCTTCAGTGCTTTTCACGAATCAGTACTTTCAAAAGTAACTGACAAACATCCTCTGGGAAGCATTTCTATAAACACATCTCTGATAGACAAAAGCCCTGACCCCTACATCATTCATGTGGAATTGGGGGGGGGAAAAAGGACCAGCCACTTGACATTGATGCTTGGGCATGTGACAATGGAGAGAGTAACATAAATAACTCTAGCTTAGATTGTTGAAGAAGGCTTGGGTATCTTTCTGACTGTGGCTCAAAGAAAGTAAATGAAATTATTTATTGCACATAAATCTGCCAGCTGGTAGAGAATGCACTGGGGATAATAATCTTAATATCTTTCTTTTTTACAAACCCTTTAACATTAGTTCTAGAGCATTTAATGCAGTTTCCATGATTATATTTTTTAAAGTAGTTAAAGAGACTATAGGCTGATACTTCCAACAGGAAAGACATAAAACACTGTAAAAAAATTAGACATTGCCCCAGAAATACGTCAAGTAAAAGACTTTGTGTCTTAACTATTTAATCACCATTTCCAGAAAATGTATTTTACTTCTCAGATTTTTACTGTAGTCTCCTTTATATGTAAAATACCATTCTGTGTACTGTTTATTCATATTTCTTGAAGGAGGAGGAAAGGAAACAAAACAAATAGAAAAATATGAAAAATTATTCCTGCAGGTGAAAACTCTTGACTGTAACACTCTTCATCTTCAACATCACCGTCAGGAAATATTAGAGGCAGCTTCTGATCTCAAATACAAGTCAAAATTTGATAGGTCGTTCTTCACTCTTGCAGATTAAGTAATACAGAACAACTACTCTGAATTCTCTAACAGAATCCCAATAAGGAATGCAAAAATTTTATGCAGATCCTACACAGAAAGAATTGAACTACAAAGTAGCTCATACAGTCTGCCCCTAGGATTCTCTGTCAACACAGCTTGTGCTGTAGTGGCAGAATACCAAGTCAAAATGATATCATTATAGAGAAAGAAAAAAAAAAAAAAAAAAAACCAAAACCAAACATACTCCCATTAATCCTGCTTATGCTCAATTGCATTTCCCAGTTATTAACACCTTCTTACTGCATACTACAGCAGGTCTCCCAGGGTTCAATGGAAATCCTTGTCCAGAGGTTATTTTGTATCTCTGGTAGGAACAACAGAGCTGTACTAGAAGCACAAAGCTTTAAGAGATATTTTGAAGCCCATATGCCATCACAGCTGCAAAGCTGGATTATGATGTTGTGGCCCATTACTGCCATTATTTATTAGGCTGAAGGGGTGGGATTTTTTGTCATGATTATCCCAAATACTGAATTCCTAAGGAACTATGCAGTAGTTCTTCCAATGATATATTCAGTTCCTGCCAGCCCTTATAGACAATCTTTTAATACTGCAGTCGTTAAGAAAACAATGCCTTGGTATCTTGGGTATCAAAAGATTTGGTTCACCTTTTCTATTCATATAAAATTATTTTAAAACATCATAAAGCTTTTTTAGTTTAAAATTTATTTCAGTGTAACTACAATCCCTAGATATTTGAAAAAAAACAAGACATGAACTCAGTGATCCAATGAGAACAGCAGAATTGTTTCAAACCCTGCTCACTGTTTCAATTCCAAAGTATTGCCCATACAAATAAATAGTAGTTAATCACAATTCGGTGTGCATAAAGCAAACTCACCATAACTAAAGCTCATCATATTAAATCATCAAAACTCATCAAAACTAAAACATCACATAAAACTAAAGCCAACAGTATAAGTTTTCTGTGTGAGCAGACTTCTGTCAGTGTGGATGACAGGTGAGAGTAAATGACTTTCAACTTGCCCATTTTTCATCAGTGAAGCCAGGGACTCTGAAATACATGGATGTTTCTATATACTTCATAAAACTTAACTGTCTCTTGCAGCCATAAACTTTCCTTAACTTATATGTATGTATAAAAATATAAAGATGTGTAAGCAAGAGGTTTTGGGGAGGAAAAGGTCTTACAAATACTTGCTTATGTATACGTACACACACATAATGCATATATTAAGTATGCGTGTATAAACATACAGAAAGCTTTATATACAATATCCAAATAAGTGGTAAATTCACAGCTTATAAGACTTGCAATGACTGCAAAGGCAGTTATGAAGTGTTTCCTGCATTAATTAATGCAGCAATATGAATCTCATCAAGTGATATCTTTCAAAACTTTTACTTGCAAATAGTTTGCTACAGAAGCAAGTTCATACCTAGCCATAACTGTAATCATTACATAGTATAGCAAAGATATTAGACAGACCTCAGTCTCTCAGGATGACATAAAACAAGAGGATATTTTCCGTTATATTAATTGTTATACATTGTAAATCTAGCAGAAGTATAACAAATACTAGACATCAACTATACAAATGAAAATGCTTTATAATCTACTGATTGCTTCACACTACTTCTCCATGACAGACTGCATCTCTAACCCCTAATAAAACCCCAGAATTAAAGAACGATTGTTTGTCTGAGCAAGTACTCAATTTACATTAAGGCATCTGTCAGCTGAACTACATTAATTTTGACTACCATCATTTTTAATGTGCCAGAAGCACTGTCAGAGAACTTTACCTGAAAGCCTTCCTTTCAAAACTAATGTCCTTAAAGCACCTGGAATAATATAAAGGCCACAGACAGATGGAACCCCTTCTGGTGAGGGGGCAGTTGGACAGGATTAAAAAAATTTTTCTGCAATATATAGTAAACAGAGTCATACAGCCCCATGAGAATACAGATTATATGGCTGGTCACAGAATTACACTAATGCAGTTATGCCATTTCCAGCATATGAGTTTCTCTTTCTGCAGAGCCTTTCACAGCACTTTCCACTAAATATGTAAGTTTCCATCCCACAGCTCTGTTATGAAATAAACAAAGCATTAAGGTTGGGAGGGGGAAGAGACAGTCAAAATTGTATTCTCGTTGAACCAAAGCATTTCCAGTTTTGACAGACGCAAGCCTTTTAAAGATGCTTGAGAAGAGCTTAAAAATACATATAAAAAAATAGATTGTTTTATTTTAGAACTGTACTTTTTTGTTATGTCAGGGGGTTTTGACCCTGTAGAACGCAGGCCAAAATTTATGTTTCTTCAGCTCCTCTAAAAACACCCACAGCGTTGCAGCTGCTTGAGCACAATCGGATGTACTGGTATACGAGAGAAGGTTTTAAAATGCAGTCTATTATAAAGACCTCTATTCCCATACTCTGAAACTAATTTTATAATCCATCCTCTTATGATGCTCCAGCTTGACAATTTCCCACAAACCACTGAACTGTTAACTGATGTTTTATACACTGTCAATCATACACAAGCGAAAATAAATAAATCAAAGCAGAAAAAAATGCATGAGAGGCAGGTGGAAATGAAGTAATGATAAAAAGAAAAAAGTTACTTTCTGAAGAAAAGAATCTTCCAGAAGAAACAAATGAGTAAGGGAGAAAAAGAAGATCAAGTCAAAAATAAGAATAGAAATTAAAGAAACTGGATGAGTTAGGGAGAGGCAAAAGTTTCAAATGGGGAAAATACAACTTTATTTATTAAAGAGAAACTTATTTCAATGAATTAAATGATTTTTAAAAGCAACTTTTCCTATAACTAAAACATGATCAGCACTTCTTTGCTTTTCTTAGCTTTTAGTGCTCATACAGCGCTTCTGGAATAAACAACTTTTCCAACATGACAGTCCAAATAAACATAGAAACCATCATACCAAACACACTCATAATTTTATTGTCCTCATCTTTCATCTCTCTATTCTTCCCTTCAAGCATTACGTGCTGCCTCTTTAATTAGAATCTGACTGTTCCCCTGTATCTGTGATCTGGTCACCATTCTTTGGCAAGCTCAGGGAAACAGCATGCAAAGGACTGGCTACAGACAAAGAAGGAAAGACGTCATCAGAGCAGTGTGTGTGTGAAAAGAAGTGCGCTCCTGGAATAACAAAATTTACCATGTACCTAAGTGGCTAAGAGCAGTCAAATGAGGTGTATGAATTTTTTTTTCCTTTAATATCTGTCCAAGTAAAATAATAATTGTTTCAGTCATAATTCAAAGGTTAAAAAAAAAGTTGCAAATGGAGAAAAATGAAATAATCAAAAACTTGGTAGATAAGCCTTTACTTTTTTTCTATTAACCTGTACACCTCCAATTTTTACATGTATAGAAATAGAGTAACAGCCAGAGTACAGTTCTCTATCTGGCTTTGCTTTGTGTACCTAGAGTCATCCTCCCAGTAAGTTTTATTTGTCGATTGCAAACATAACCTATTCAACAAAAAGTTACTGTCTTGTAAGAGGCATCACTCAAAGAGCTCAACCAACTATTGAATCTACTTCATAGCGATTATACCTGACCATCTTCACAAGCTGAAAAACAACAAAGTATTCTTTGTACATTAGCCAGTGAAAGAAAATTCTGAATGAAGTCACAGCTTTCTGCACCTACACAAACTGCTGCCAGAGCAGAGACTGCCAGGTAAACACACCCTCAGGCACCAGGAAAAGAATACTAACTAAGAAGTATACAGCTGCGATAAGTAGACTGATCTACATCATCATGGCAAAGCTGAAAGACAGTGATAAGCAGGCATCCTTGCATTATGTGTAATTGACTAATTAAATGCAGGCACCCCAACATTTTTGTTCTAAGTACAATGAAGAGAAATTCAAAACAGCTTGAGTTTCAAAATAGGTATCCTTTCTGTTCTTTACCCTGAACCATATCGATACAGAGGTCTTTTAACACGTTCTTAGTTATATACATTATTTGCAAAATGAGGTCAGGCCTGCAAGTATGTCCTTTCAATTGTATTTAAAAAGTCATTTGTAATCCATATCAAAAAAAGATACGAGAGAATGTTTAACACACTAAGTACTGTATATTTAACCAGTTAATACTTGAAACGGAACTGGAATATGCAGTGAAATTGCTCCTCCTAGAAAGAAAGTTTTATTAACAAACCTGAAAGCATTTTTGTAAATCCATTCAGTGCAGACGCAATTCTTTTCAAAACACAGATAAAGAAACTCACCTACAGATTTCAAGGCTTATCTTTTCCACCCTGCCCACTGCTTGCAATACAAAACTTTTCACGTGTTGGAAATCCATTTGCAGTGTATCTACGTTTAAACACCCACAGATAATACCATAGAAGAGACTAGCTAGAACATGTAACATTTTCTATGATATACTGTGTAGCACTTGCAAAAATGTAAGTGACTACTGAATGACCAAATCTGAAAGAGGTCAGATCCTCAGGGACAGTTTCTGAGCCAGAGTAAACTACGAGTACAGAAGAGCTGTGGGTATGCCTTTCATAATAGTGTCTGCAGCCAGAGTTCTTCAGCTTTATTCCTTTTCCTCTATAGTTATCCAATTTATTATCTGCTATACTAAAATACCTGAATTATCAATGGTTCCAATAATTTCTCCACTGTAAAGGTCTGGATCTGTAGATCCCGAGGATCAATTTTCAGTTTAATGCTTGGCACTTTTGTTGACATTTCACCTAGGTACAAAAAAAAAAAAACAAAAAAAAAACAAAAAAAAAAACATGCCATAAGCAATTATTAGCCACAACCACAAGTCTCACTGCCCTCTGTCAGAAGCCAGACACCACCTCTGTACAGTCGGAATACAGAGGTGGCTCCAGCCCAGGCTTAGAATTTCAAGAGATTAAATGATTTTTTCAGATTCCTCATTCCTAATTGTGAAAAAATATGCAGATACATCCATAAACCGTAAAATTACAGATTTAAAGTACATATAATTCCTTGTCTTCCGTTCCAGAGAATTAACCATCTATTAAAAAAATGCATACAGATAACTGCATTAGAAGACCTTTGAATATAAGTTCTCTAGTAGTCAATAAAAAGGAGCTTTAAAGCAAAATTATACATCACATTATTGAACTTACCACAAAACAACAACATTAATGCTGTCTGCATAATACCTGTATCTTACCAATTCCAAATTGCAATGGTCATAATAAACTCTTTAAGAACAAAAATACAGCATCCCTTACAAGTCCTGACAATTAATAGCAGGAGAAAGCGAAGCATTTAGTTATTTTACACCCTGCAATAACAAATATTTTCTAAGTGTCAAGAAAGCCTATTACTGAAGTCAATAAGACGAAAGTAAAGCTAAGTAGGGTCTTTCAAGTGAACAAATCATTCATTAGGACCTTGATCCAAAGTCCACTGATGTTAATTTAAGGGTTTTCACGGAGTTCACTGGGCCGTGGTTCAGGCCTTTAGATGCAGTGCAATGTGTGTGTGCCAACAAAGAGTTATAACTGTGCTTTAGTAGGAGTGCAACCGATTATTGTCCCAAAAATAAAAGACATTTTAAATTTTCCAGTAACTTAACTTCCCATAAAACATAGCTCTGCAGAGCCTTTTTAGCCAATAAACACTTCAAACACAAATATAATGGATATCTGTTCTTTTTAAGCAGGACTTATTACAGCCATTGCTGCTGTATAATAAACTAATAAGGTACTGCAATTGTGCAGACTTGAGAGATACGTTGTTACCTTCCAGTGAACCTAGCATTGATTTAATACAGGACAGTAGGTTTAGGGTTTCTATAGCAAGTTCTGTAGAAATAGATCTGAATTTTTTATCACAGAATAGTCATTCCACATTTCACTTGCAAGTAAGGATAGTAACGACAACTTCTAAAGAATTAAGGTTAAAGGTAGTTCAGTGGTTTACTTTTCTTAGTAAAGGTTATACATGTGCCAAGTTTATTCTTTTATTACAAGCTATACTAGTTGTAGCCTTAACTTCCCACAGCTTCAAGCTGCACACAGTCAAGTGACAGCATATAGCATAAAGAACTGATTTTTCAGATTTAATTCCAAGTCAAAAGATAAAGAGAACAAAAACTTGAAATCAGACTGACCAGACTTATATTTTTTTCTTCCATGGACATTAATAACAGAAAGAGAACTATAAAAATGTCAATGCAAATTATTTGCCCTATTTTACACATTTGACTTTTAGATAGTTGTACAAAACTCCAAGGAAATAAAGCTTGAGACCCCAAATCACCAGTGTCAGCAGTCCTCTTTCTGGCCAGTGAACCGGTAGGTAGGATACTCTCACAGTTCTGAAATACTCCAGTTTAACTTACCCCTCTGTTTGAAGGGAATTGAGCCCTCTCACCATTCACTGTTTCAGAAACAAGTGGTGGCTTCTACTCAGGAGAAGGACTGCAGCCCTTCTACTAGATCAAATTGCTATGTATGATGAAGATGTAGCTATGCAAGTGTACGGACCACACTTCTTATTCACGAAGCCACACTGCAACTGTTACAGAATGCTTTGAGATGCATGACTCGGTGCCTTCTGCTGGTTCTGTTTTATTCAATGTAAAATATTTATTTACTCACTGAGCTCAGAAAAAAACGAGCTGTAAAGGCTGGTAGGTCTGGGCATGCTCCCAGAAGGCAAAGTACTTTATTTCCAAACTTTGCTTAACTTATGTTTTCAGAATTTCAGACAAAGGTTAACAACAAGTGACAGAAGACATCAAAATTCAATGAACTCAAAATATCTACAAGCACATTCAACATAATAAATGTCCTACTGAATCAGATCAACAGTCCATCTAGCCCAGTATGTTTGCTATGGTCAGGCTATCAATTCTTAACAACACATTGTATACACAACAAAGCAAGAAATAAGGCAGGTTCTTTCCATCTGCTGTTTAGTAAAGGAATGACCAAGAGACAAATTCACAATCACCAGAGGGCTTCCTACAACTACAGCTTAGGTCATCATGAAAAAAACAACACCTCCTGTTTTTTTTATACTGTGCATGTAACATCCTTGGTAAGCCAAGCTCTGCAACAAGAGCTTACTTTTACAGCTTAGGCCAAAGACATACCCACTCTGTGCTCACACAAACAGTTGTGGGGTTTTTTACTTTTTACCTAGAGTGATCCGTCATGTTAATAGCCATTGGTTCTTCATGTATGGAAACTAAAAAAAAAAAGTGAAACCTATTTCTCAACCATCTAACTCTCTGGAAATACACTAAATATATAATGATGTAAGTACAGCCTGTAAATCCCAAGAGTGGGAGGTCTAGTACAAAATGCAATCTCAAAGGGACAACTGCATCATTTTATTTAACAACGAACATTCAGAAAGGTTGTGTGTCTGCAAAGTTGATTAAAATTCAGGCTTTCTTATAGCTACAGCTATAGAGTTATTTCCAGCAACATTTGTTTTGCTAGCAAAGCAGCTATCAGTGGCCTAGAAGCTAGGTTCCCACTGACATTCAGACATACACATAACCTCTTGAATCAAAGAAAGCAAATATAAATGACACCTCCTTTTATAACCTGTTAAAGTAAACTTTCCTACACTACTAATAACTTGCTCTGAAAGTCTCAAATGTGTGTCACTGACATCCCTGGTCTTCTCAATTAGCTCTAATTCCAAACCACATTGGTTATTTAATAGCTTCTTAAACTGCCTCTCCTATAACAAAAAAGCAGCACATGGCCGATTCCACAGTGTTGGCCTACCTGTCAGCATGATGGTGCAGCCTATGAACATACAGCAGAGAAGCACCCACCCTGCTGAAAAACTGCTTCTGCTGTGACCACCCCTGAATCAAAAAGCTTTTAATTCAAGAAGGTACTCTCCTCCAGCTTCATTGGGATGGCATCAAAACACATAATTTCACACCCTGAAAAGACAGACTTTTTTTTTTTTTTCTTTTACCATCTGCAATTCACTGGTTCTCTGAATCTTTGGTCAGCACTTCAATGAGTCTGTCTTTCATTCACACACACAAAAAAAAATCTTTATGATATTGCTGGTTCACAACCCTAGTATTTTACATTTTCACAAGCCTCCCAGTACACAGGTATTTCTGAAATCCATCACAACAGTTGCAAATAGAGGGTATTGACTGTGCTGTGCATTTTTTTTTCTGGTCAACACATACACCAGTTGAAGGGGACATGTAAGAACTGGATGGAGATAGCACTTCATGCTTCTACTGAGATTTGAAGAAATCACTAGATGATTTTCATTTTACTTTTTCTGCAGGTACACTCATGCTTAAACTTTGCAGTGGCTTCCCCTCAATTCCTTGATAGAAGGCTATTAGCAACTAGTTTACTCAAAATTCAGAAATAAAAACTTTGCTGCTTACAGTAGGAGCATTTTCCATTTTCCCAGCACAACTTCCTATACTACAGGTCATCTATAATGCTCAGATCTGACGAAATTTGGCTGATAAAAATGCAGCTGTTAATTATAGTCATTCCTCACTAGAGACCACTGTGCTCCAGAATCCTGAGCAGTCTCAAACTTGTGGAGCGTTACAAATCCAATTCCACTTCTGCAGATCTGAAAAACATGAATCCATGTGCCGTGACTTTCCCCTTTCTGGGTTTTTGGGTTGTTATGGACGCTTTGGGGTTTGTTTTTTAACCTTAGCATATTATCTAACATAAGCATTTTTATTCTTTGCTTGAACCCTGGCTTGACAGGCGTTTGAACTAAGCAATAGCTTTTTAGCCTTGGGTCAGGCCCATAACTTACCATTAACTGAAAGTCAATTGCAAAAATAATTGTTTCTGAAATTTTCAATTACATGCTAAGGTATAAATAACCTACTTAAAGGCTTACTTGCTGATTCTAGTCTTTTTAGTCTTTTTTTTTTTTTTTTTTTTTTTTTTTTAAGTAAAATGCTAATGTGTCCTCAAACCTTCTTAAAGCAGCCAATATGGAAACAAGCTTGCAAGCCAATGCAGTGAAAACTACAAACTCTTAAATTATTTTGATGCCCAGACCACATACTTCTAACTTATCAGACTCTCCTGTTATTTACCATATTAGCTAATCAGTATTTATATAGGATTTTTTTTTAATCAAAGGAAGGACAACAGTTGATACAGAAAAATATGCACCCAGTAAAGATTATTTTGGGTTTTTCGCTGATATTTCCACTTAGAAAATGAATTTGTGTCCTTCTAGATCATCTTAATTAAGATGACAAATTTTGGTGCTTGCCTCAGGAAAGTGAGAATTACAGTCCTCCACCTTTTTTTTTTAATATATATGCCTACTCCAGTATAATATGCCCTCTAATTACAGTGGGGATCTTCACTGCAAGATATTTTGGTAAAAGGCTGCTATAACCTCACACTCAGCTACATTAACCTTTACAATAGGTGATTTCAGCACTGTAGACCAGCAGCTGTTACAACACTTAGGATGTTAAGCATGTGTCAGAAGGTACACTTGTGTCTCAGAACAGTCAGAAAATCAGCCACTTGCACACTCCTACCAAGTGCTACAAACTTTAAGATAATGAGAATTTTGTCTTTTCAGCAGACACATCCAAACTGAAACTGCTGCGTCTGTTGGTGTAGGATAAAAAAAGACACCAGAAAAACAAAGTCAGTATTCATTTGCAACACAATGTGAACACAGTACCTGCAGCTTTTAAACAATCTGTAAGTACACTGTATACAGGCATAGATAGGCTAATTAGAAAGCAGGGCCAAAGATATTCTGCATAAATTAGAAAATGCTAACTTTAGAATCCATTTCCTGCTAGATCATTAGAAAGCCAATAGCACATCACTCACCTATCCTAGAATATACACGGTCCATATTCAGCACTAAAGCAACTGTCAATGTAATTTCCTTGTGTTAGGAACTACAGTGCAACTGCTATGGCTCACTATTTGGCTTCTGAGGCATCTGCAAGGGACTGCCTGACAAGCTCTCCAGTGTATTTCAGGATGACTGACAGGACACAGTGGCTGCTGGAGGGGTGGCAGGGGGATGGGCATCCTTAAAGCTATATACTAGAGCACAAAAATGTAAAAAAAAAAAAAAAATAATAATAA
>NW_009919552.1:0-318 GCF_000696875.1 Nestor notabilis
ATGTATATCATAATATATAATATTATAATTACACTAACCATTACAATTACTCTTCTCCATTTAGTTCCAATAACTTCCTGACCAGACACCATATTCCTGTTTAAGAGGTGGATAACTTGCCTCTTGGTAAAATAAGTCTGGTGTTTCTGCAGACCTATTTCACTGGTCATTTACAATAAAGCTTAATTACGGAGTCTTTATATAGAGAAAGAAGGGAAAGAAAACACGCTTTCTGGGATGAACACAGCAAGAGAAGATGGTGAAAGAAGGCATCGTGAGTGGCAGGGGAGAGCTTGGGGCGTTCTTGGGGACGGGAGT
>NW_009919552.1:349-11696 GCF_000696875.1 Nestor notabilis
GGGTGACTTCTGAGACAAGGGATTTAGAGATGAAACTTGGCAGTGGCAGAGGATACTGGTGCTGGCCAATTGGTTAAGTACATACAAGACTACTGTGATACGTTACCACCTAGAGTGTGCTGGTGAGGGGGCTATTGCTATGCAGTGTGGGAGAAAAAGAATAACTTCTTCAGTGCACTAAATTCTGATTTGTACCAGAGGATACAAGCTGATAAAAAACAAATGCAAGCAATCAGGGGTTGTTAGTTTTCTCCCTTTGTTGAAACAAAATGTCTTTAAAAGAGCAATTTATCCTCATAATACAAGGAGAGGAAGAGAAAAACAACCCCACCTGCTTTGCCTAAGCAAAAAGTTTAGCACAGGGCTGGTTGTTGGGAATGAGTATCTACTCAGAGTTGGCTGCAGGTAGATAAAAAAAGGCTTTATCTCCACGGCCCTTTGTTATTTGATGACAGATTAGTTGAAAAGTGTGTGAAGTGTAATACCAAAGACAGAAATAATGCTGCATGTACTAGAATAGATACTAAAAGTACTTGATAAGCATTTTACACTCAACAGGGTAAGTAGCAGGATATCAAGGGGTTTTTGTATGAAGCAAGGATTCAGAAGGAACAGATAAGATTGTCAAAAAGCAAGAGTCCCAGTGTCCACATCTAGCTGCTAGGACAAAAGGAACTGAGTGTTCAGAAAAAGCATGCTTGTACATGTCTCATGTAGGTCATTTCTACAGCCTCAGCTTCACTCCTTCACATAAAAGATTTTAGGATCAAAATCAAAATTCTAAAGAAACTAGAACTCATAAACTCATTTAGCCACCAAAATATCTCTTTCCAGGGACAGGCACTGAACTAGGACAGAAGGAGCGAGAGAGCCTTGAACTCATGGCAGAGTCATCCAGAGACATGGCTTCAGTCCTCCAGAAAAAGTTATTCTCAACCTTAGCACTGCATGCTGGTACTGTGCTCTAAAGGGCAGTGAGGCTATGCAAGCTCTGAATAAAACCCTTACTCGGAAGACAGTAAGGTTTATTCAGCTGCTACCAATTGTTGAATATCAGCAATCTTAAGTGTAATATGCCTCCACAATACTTACGCTGAGAGATGGCAAACTAGGAAAAGACACCTACTGTTTTTTTGATGCAATGAGGATATAATCCTAGACAAAAAAATACCCAACTTATGTTTGCAAAAGTAGTTGTACACAGCATTCATCATATTTGCAAGTGTGGCTTGCTGCACCAAAACACAGCACTCACTAACCCTAAGAGAACCTCTCAGCAATAGTCTGAGGATAGAAGAGGATAAAGCACCATTGTTCTGCAGCAGCAAGGACAAGATCAGCCACAGGTATGGATTAGACAAACCCGCCATCACCTGAAAGATTCCAGGGGAACTTTGGTACAGAGACCCCTGTGCCTTGCAGCATCTTTGTAGGCATCTTGTAGGTATAAACATACACGGGGAAAACAGGCTCAGCCTTCATAGATGTATTCATTGGTTCTAGCAAGTAGAAGGTTGAATAATGCCAGCAAATGAACCTGAGCTCTGGACCGCAATTGCCTGTAGCATCAAACTGTTGAAATGATCCTTGGCACATCTTTGGTTCAGGACAGCTAATACTCTCCAGAACAACTCCCAGACACAGTTTAGGAGTTAGAACAGACCATTCCTAGAGCCCGTGGGCAGCTTGCATGTGGCCATCTAGTTATATATAAGATATATAAGAATAATGTAAGAGGTTAATTGCTGGGATTTGTTCCACTCTAGCAGCTGCCATCAGTGCCAGAGAGTGGTCCCAGGCACATTTAATGCAACAAGTATAGATGTAGCTTGTATGGTTTCACCTCAGCTGCTGACAGTCATCCATCAAGAGATGCTTCCAGGATTCCTGCCTGCTTAATGGGCAATTAGGATGTAAAGATGAAACTGCCCAGACTCTTCACCTTTACAAGCAGAAGAGGGAAAGCTTTTCTAGCACTGCCCTTCAAAAAGAGGTGTTAGACAACTTGTGGAAGCAAAAAGCATGGGGCAGCACAGTTGTGGTCACACAGCAGAGGAGAAACCATTCAGGACAGTAATGTGTGAAAGACCAGGAGTCAACATCACACTTTGTCACAGGCATGATTACCTCAGGTCCTTTCAAGGGAAGGCTGGAAGCGAAGAAAAACAGAGCAATTGGGCACTGGCTTGGACAGTGACAGAGGAATACCCTAACAGATGGTTAAAGATTATCTAAAAGTAAACTTGGAGTATAAATCAAGATTCTAATCAAGGGAATGGCACAACCACCAATCCAGTTCATCCACACAATCTGCTTGCTGTACTTGTTTTGTGAGGGAGTTCCTGCATCAACCCACTTCCCTTGCAGGCAGCTCCAAGCCCCAGAGAGGCACAAGGAATTGTGAACCAGACTGTTAGCTGATAAAATCAGCAATGTTGATTTGCAACCTTGACAATATAGTTTTCTGTTTAGGCCACTTTCTTATCACTGTCCAGGAGGTGCTATCCCCCCATCCCTGCTGGGAAGGAAGAGCATAGCTCCCCTTCCATGCTCTGCACCTCACTCACTGCTGTCCCAGTGCCGTGCAGAGCTTGCAGATCCTCAGCCAGACAGCAGCCCTGGAGCCCCCCACGTTCTCGCTACATGTGGTGACTGGTGGGCCCAGCTGCTCCTTGGAAAGTTCCACCAGCGCTGCAGCCTGCACCCCCTTGCTGGCAGCCAGGGGTGGCACCTGCCTAAGTGCCGACAGACCATAAAGCATGTCCAGGAGCAGTCCTAGAACTTCTTGAGGCACTCCTTCCACAGTGCAGGCAGAAACATTCAGCCCTCCAAAACCAGCATTAGTGACTGCTGTAGACTGGTCTGACAGCTTTTTTTATGTTTGACAGTAAGCATTTATGAGAACAGGCAAAGAAGAGCGTGCCTACTGAAAATAGGGAAGAGAAGGCACTTGCAAATCTGGAAGCTCTCAGCCCTATCTGGGTTAGAGCTGGCACCTCCAATGGGAATAATGTCACATGAGCACAGGCGAATGGGACAGAGCAGCTAGGCCATGGGTCACAGGGACCAGCAACATGGCATGTAGGCAGCGGGATATCTGGCAGAGAAGACAGTAGAATCAACAGTTAATTGTCACAAGGAAGCGGGGATACGTGAGCAAGAGGTAAAAAGGAGGTTGTGATGAACTGCTATTAAACAACAAAACAATCCTTGTGGTTTAAAATGCTTATGCTCACTGTACATTCTGAGGTAGCTGCAATCTGAAAAAAGTCAGCAATTTAAGCCATCACTGTGAACAGCTTAGGACAGAACAATCGATTAAAAGCCCACCGATGTTTCTGAAGAGGATTGACAATAATGCTGAAAACATTCTCATCTCAAATAACATCTCGTCTCAAAAAAATGAAAAAAGAAACAAGCAAGCATATAGCAGACTCTAAGAAATTTCGGGGGTGGGGGGGAGGAAGGTTACCAAGAACAGCAATTAGTGTCACAACTTCCCCTAAGGATTCACTCCATTGCTGAAGAGTATTTGTACAGAATGGGTAACTGAAAGGAGCCTCTTTGATTATCAGGGCCAATCCCCTTTTGTTTCAGATGCCATAGCTTACTCCAGTTTGTAAACTGATTGCAAAATCTTTTCCTAGATTAGAAAGTTGTTGCTGAACCTCCCTGGTAAGTAGTTTTGTGCACATTTGGTCAGTGGCAAGGCTGTCCTATATTTGAACAGTGCTGCTGGTATTTGCCCAACATCTATTTGTAGACAGCAATCATAAAAAACCTTTTGCTAGGTGAAAGAAGCCTTCTGTCCTCTCCTCCTTTTCTGTAGCTGCTCTGCCTTACATTCACTTCTCTTTAAAGTGGCTGGCTCCATAGGTGTGATATTTCCAGTGAATTCCCATTTGTACATGAGTCAGTAACATCAATGCATTCCTATTTGAGTTCGACACAGCTACCTGAGGCTCAGTTGTTTACATTTGCCTTTTTTTCTGAAACACATCATTTTGCTGGCTTATTATCCTCTTGTGACACACTAATATGGCCAGGTCTTTCTCCTCTACTATGAGTACAAGCTGTAAAGTCTCCAGTTTCTACTTACTTCATCATTAACATTCATGCACCACACTATGCTGGAGATATGAGTGCCTTCCTTGCTTTGTAGAGTAAGTAACTATACAAAGTTATTTTACTATACAGTGGGTTTCCCTCTCATTGAATAACTCTTGGTTTGCAGTAGGATCCCTAATGGCATGTTTGCATGCACTTCCACCACCTTAAAGCTGCACTGGTAATCTTCACAAAAAGTCTCCCCAATACAGTTCAATGTTATGTTTCTACTTCGGTTGATTTGGGCTTAATGCTTATGTTCTATCTTATGATCTTTCGCAGACTAGCTATTTTTCATTTTGTTTAGTTTCAAGTGCGTTTGCTGCACATACCCTTACTGCAAAGAAAGCCTCCAGGAACCTGACAGTATTGTTCACCCTTAGTCTTTTTTAAGAATGGGTGAACCTTTTCATCATTTATAGCTCCTCCTTGCAAAGAATGCTGTACATGTCAGGATTGTGTACTTTTCCCTCAGCCTTTCTAAAATAAAAATCTTGCTGTGTGTGGATCATTTTTGTTTCTTTTCTTGCTTTTATGCTTGATTTGATTTCTTTCTTTCCTGGTAACTGTTTCTGGCCAAAGATTTGATGTGTTGCCCTGTGCGCCACAGCTACTGAGCTACACTAAATCAGCTTTATTTTGCCAAGGGGTAGTATAAAATTCCACTATACTTCATCTGCTTCAATAGGTAAGAGTTAAAAGATTCACTAGGAATCACAGTAAGCCAAATATTAATGTTCAACTGATTACATTCTTGTAACTAAGAAAAAAAAAAAAGACTTCCTTTTTGGGTTCTTTATTTTCCCCTTTATTTGTTTCTCTGTTTCTCTAGTCCTTCCTAATTTCTGCAGAATTATTCACGTCCTCTGTTGATGTTTGATCCTGCTGTGTATCTGCCTGCTGAGCATATCAATGTCTGCTGTTCTTTCAGCTTACTCATTACTGAGTTGATATTTTAATACAACCCTAATTAAAAATTATCTGTTCTCTCTGAGGGCTCCCCAGACACTAACAAACTTTATTTTGCTACTTCTTTTGTCTCACTCTCCACTCTTTCAGTATCTGTTTTTATAAGACTGCATTGTTATGGTACCCCTTTCAGCATGGTATCCTTCATATACACATCAGACATTTTTAGCACCCAGACACTGCAGATGATTGTTTGGGTGGAACAAAATAGTGCTCTTGTAAGCAAGTTTAAGATGAAAGGAATAGACATTTGAAGTTACAGATCTGGAACCATTTAGTCAGTTTTTCAGTTTTGCTTATGTTATTTAAATTTCAGCTTTTTCCTTAATCTCCACTGGGCACTACTGGAAGAAGCAATGTGTGTTTCACTGATCCCGAGGCAGGCAGAGCTGGTTTGGCTCCATAAGGTTACTTGAACATGAAGTTTGCTATATATGACCCAACAATATATATAATTCCAGCACCTTGCTCTAAATGTGTCCCTGAACCCATAACCCACAGGGAGTTGATGGCACAGAAGCCCTGTGGCAGCTGGATTCAGCATATGAAGATCCAGCTGCTTTTTTACCCCTCTTTGTTGGCTGAACTGAGATTTAGAACTGATCCCTTGCATGGTCAAATGGTTTAAACTACAGCTATGCATTCTTTCAGTCTGTAGAAAAACGGGTTCACACCCCACTTCCAACATGTTCTGCTACTTTATTTAGTTGCAGCCAGTTGAATACTTTGTGCTATCAAGGGCAGTTTTAAACGCATGTGCTTACTGTACGTTCTGAGTTACCTGCAACTTGAAAAAAGTCAGCAATTTAAGTCACCATTGTGAACAGCTTAGGACAGAACAATCAATTAGAAGCCCACCAATGTATCTGAAGAGGATTGAAAATAATGCTGAAAACATTCTCATCTCATTTAAATACCATCTTGTCTCAAAAAAAAAAAAAGGAAAAGAAAAAAGAAAGCATACAGCAGACCTGAAGAATTTGCGGGGGCGGGAGGGGGAAGTTACCAAGAACAGCACTTAGAGATTGATTTTATTATAATCTCCTTATAGAGAAACAATAAAAATATTATTGTAATGTAAACTTTAGAAAGAAGACAGGCAAGAAGATTGTGACTGAGTAGATTGATCATGTAAGATGAATTATGTATGGATTTTTAATACAAGATCAGCTCAAACAGGAAATCCCACTTTGTGCAACATTTAGTCTTTGGATTGCCTGGCAGCTTGAGGTTATCAAGTCGTTATTAGGAACCATGTAAGATTTAGTCAGGCAACCACTGACAAGAACTGTTCACAAATAGTTATCTGTTTATATGTAGGATAAACCACTAGTACTGTCAATTCTTATGTACTTCAAGGACATGCTGATAATCAGCAGGGGTGAAAGAATTTCCCTTCACATTGCATTACTAGAAAAATAGATGCATCGGTGAAGTTTACAACTTCCTCTGAAACGCTCGCAGGAAACACAAAGGAAAGAGTTAGTAGGAGATGGAGTGACTATTAACCTAGTCTGGTCTAGCAATTCCACCATCTCTACATAACTACAGTGTATATAATTTATGTATTTGTTATACTTAACTGGTGTCCAAGGAGGTAAGCATCTTTCATTAGTGTTACTGCTATGACTTTTCTGGTCTAGAAGTTGAAACTGCCTAAAATGACAGCACTGGAATCCCCTGAGACACCAACTGCATCCACTCAACTATCTCCTGGCACCGATTGGATATTCAAGCCTGTATCTCATCACATTTTCTCCAGATTAATCCATGTTCCTGTTCTGTCCTTCCCAATTCTGTCCAAATAGGTTTTGCTGAAAGAACCAAAGTGCTAATATTTGTGTTCTGCAAAGCCAAAGTTTACACTTTTTTTTACACAAAGAGCACTTCTCTTTCTCCCCAAGAGTCCTTTGTTTGACAGCAATCAGCTTTCTAATAGACCCTCTCATTTGTTTAACCTCTCTTTTCATACATCCACAACACGTTCTTCACTGTACTAATGAACATTGTCGTTATTTGACCTTACCTCTGCTAAGCAGGCTCATTCTCAGTGGCACCTCCATCTGACCACACTTCCCAGTGCTGCCGAAAGGCATACATCTCCTGGATGGAGGCCAAACAGAGCAAACTGCTCATCCATATGAGTTCCAGCTCTAACAAATCAACAGAGGAACAGGCAGTACTGCTCTGTTTCTCTGTGCTATACCATACAGACACAATCCTGCTCAGGCTTCTTTAGCAATAGGATTATTCCCATCTTTGGCTACTAAACTATCCAAACAAACAGTGCCAGTGATATTAAGAGTTTTGGAAGATGCTTTACAGGCAGCATTTTGGCCCACACTTCATCCTGCTGGTGTCAATAGTAGAATCCTGACTGCAGAAAAATGAAGAGTTGATCCTTCTACTCAAAGAGACAAAACCTGAGATTCAAACTTCTACTCCCTGCATACTAAAAGGAGGACAATTAAGTTATTCCATGACTCCTGGGGGTTTATTCTCTTCCAAGAAGTTTATATTCTGGTACGATCTTACTGGGTTCTGGTAAGGATCTATAAATTCTTTCTTTGGAGACTGTTTAAATGGTGTTGCCTTTAAGACAGTGGGCATGTATGGTCACCTGGACGTCATTAAATTCTGGACAATAATAGCCCAAAACCATAATTATAAAATCAAAGTCCTACTTGAAGAATGGTGTACACTTTGAGCTTCAAATGGATTTGTATCAATTATATATTCCATAATTACTTTTTTATGCAATATGCTAGACTTAAGGTATGACGCTCAGTTCTGGGTGAGAGCAACATCTAGTTAATAACTTTCTGAAAGTGCTACTAATCTTTGGGCAATATTCCATTCACCTTAAGGTGCAACTCAGCCTGGGTAATAGCTACTTCTCACTCCTGTTCAATCCTTTATAAGACACTCAGTATCTCCTCTCTTTCCAGTCCCAGTTTCTCATCTATTCAGGGAAAATACAAGAGTCAAAATAATCCTAGACCCTACAGATCTTTTGTAGCCACTGAAAATCCCATTTTCCTAACAACCACTGATGTTGTTAGGATACCTGTTTATGATGTTGATGATACCTGTTTAAATGCTACTGACTCTTTCTTTTCAGCACCTGAAGCTCTATGTGTATGCACAGAAGTTGCTTTCATGGCGAAAAATAATCTTTCTGTATGTAAGAAACATCCACTTCAGGGCCAAGCTATGGGATTTCAAATCATTTGGCAGAAGTTACAGACAAACACTCCTTGACCTGGGGTAAGCCAAATAACACAGAACATTTCATTTTAAACTTCTCTGTCAGAAGCACAGTCTACTTAAGGAAACAGAAGGACCTGAGCACAGCATTTCTTCATTCCTGTCGATGGGTACCTTCCAGTGAGACATCCCAAGGTATTGTTGCATAAAGGCTAATGTAGCTGTTATGAACTTAATAAATAGAAGACTTCTTTTCCTAATTTTTAACCTACTCATTAGTCTTTACAAAAAGAGTTCAGTAACAGCTACTTATCAAAAGTAGTGCACCTCAAGGTTCATGTTTATTTCCTTTTTATTATTTTATTTCCCACCCAATCAATGTTTTTTCTTTAATTCTTGAAACTGAACTAATGTTTGCTGCCTTAGAGCATCAAAAATTCACTTCAGACAATATTGAGAAAGTTTTGCCAACAGAAGAGACCCTAAGAAATGTCCATCTATTTTGAAAGCTGGAATATAGTAATGAAGTGTTAGGGACAGTTAAATTGCAAATATGGCTTTTGTTGCTTCTATTTAAATTATTTTTTGTTTAGTTGGATGTCTTACATGAGTACTGAAGCGTTCACATTTTAGCCCTTTTTCCTGCACAGTCACTATGTTTATATCTCTGCTGACAGCTGGGGAGAGCTGTACAGACCTGCACAGAAGCAGATCTTCACCCAACACTTGTCTTTACCTCAACAGCATCTATTTCAGGACCCACCCCACACCCTGCTTGACTATTTCACCCAAGTTTTCCTTTTAAGATCTGCTGCCACAGAAAGGAGTTCCTGCATTCCTTAACAGCAGTGAAAGATGCCCGACTCAGAAGGGCTGTCTGAGTTCAGCAGAACAGCTCTGCTCTCACAGTTCACATCTCAAGGTCCTACCTTTGACACTTGAAGGGGCCGTTTCTGCTCTGAACCCCCTTGCAACCGGAAGCCCCAGGGGGCACCTCCAGACAGAGTGATAAGCATTTCTTCTTCAGCTCCCATGATTTCTATGCTTTGGATATTTTGTCTTCCCAACTTCAAAACAGACTCCAGTTCTTAATAGGCAGTATCTTCTACTCCCATCTTCAAAATTCACACGACAACTTTCCGGTCCCCCAAAAGGCCCTGTGCACACTTTCTCCTTCAAGTTCACACACACGAGAGGAGAGTTCAGACTGTCAAGCCCAGCCTTCACTGCTCTTCTGGACAACCAGCTGCTGCTCTGCCTATGATTAGACATTTGATTCTGCTCTTGGTAACGGGCCAGAGTTGTCTGACACACGTGTCGTGTCAATCTCACCCTCTATGTCCCCCCCTCTGCATACATGACTGATCTCTCACCGGAGCATGGCTGAAAATAGCACACCTTCTGTCTCTCCAAAGCTTTGTCTGACACTTTAAAGGCTGGAATTATTTCAGTAAAAACTTTATTTCCACTTCCCATTCCAAATGCAAATCCTGGAGTTATCCAGCTCTCAGGATTAATTAGTATGAGTTTCAGGCAAGGACATGACACACGCACAGACTCATACAAGGTCAGGTGATACCACCTAAGAAACTAAACAAAAACAGCTTGCAAGTGATGTGCTCTGCACTTGTTTTCTCCATGCAGCTAGTGTTACTACACAGTAGCACCATGTGTCTGCCCTGAAAACCACAGGCAGATTATAGATGTGATGTGCTCCTTTTGCAGCTTGCTGCTACCTGACATCCCCTACAGCCATTCCTAATATTAGACGCTGTGACCAGAATAGCCAGGATTAGCTATACAGATGGGATTCGGTTTTCTGCAGGGCACCACATACGTGGACTTCTCAATGGCTAAGAGAATGGCTTTGCATCTGGGTCACAGAATCATAGAATGGTCTGGGTTGGAAGGGACTTTTAAAGGTCATGTGCAGGGGCATCTTCAGCTGGACCAGGATGCTCAGAGCCCCGTCCAACCTGGTCTTGAATGTTTCCAGGGATGGGTATCTACCATCTCTCTGAGCAATCTGTTCCAGTGTTTTACCACCCTTAATGTAAAAGATGACTTCCTTATATATCTAGCCTAAATTGACCCTCTTTTAGTTTAAAGCCATTATCTCTCATCCTATCCCTATAAGCTGTACTAAAAAGCCTGTCCCCATCTTTCTTATAAGCCCTCTTCAAGTATCGAAAAGCTGCAGCATGGTCTCCCTGGAGCCTTCTCTTCTCCAGGCTGTACATCCCCAAGTCTCTCGGCCCGTCTTCATAGGAAAGGCGTTCATCCCTCTGATCATTTTTGCAGGCCTTCTCTGGACCTGCTCCAAGAGGTCCGTGTCTTTCCTGTGCTTAGGGCTCCAGAGCTCGACGCAGTGCTCCAGGTGGGTCTCACCAGTGTCGACTCCTTCACCATTTTCTCTTTCAGGGCCATGACAGACAAGAGCTCCTTGCTATCCCAAGCCACCTTGATCCCTTCAAGTTATAAGGGAAAACAAAATCCATGTTCCCCCTTTGCTACAGGGCTTGCAACGTAATTCTCTGATAAGATTCTGAGGACAAACTTCTCCTTATTCTGCATGTGCTTAGTTCTCAGTGACTAATAAATATTTTACACCTCTCTGTGATACCTTTGTACTGCAACATTCCAAGGACGCAATTTTGCTGTGACACCACTGCTTGATTGCCTACGCCACCACTCACCCAGTGCCACTGCATGGTGCTTCTGAGCACAAACCGGGTAGCAAACAACTCTCGCACCATATTGCAGTTAGGCGCAAAACTGGCTCCAGGTGCTCCCAAGTCGTGTTTTTTCAGAGGCCGCTGACGGCACACGCAGCCAAGGGCGCAGCGCTCAGCACAGGCCGCAGCAGTGCTGCACCACAGCCATGCCTCAGCTCTCGACCCATTCGCTCCCGCGGGAAACGCTGGCTCTCAGACTGTGCAATCGACCTGAGGCATCTACCCCATCACGGCGGCCCCGCAACAGCCCTCCCAGCGCTGCCCAGTGAGCGAGGAAAGTCCGAGGACGGCTGCGGCCTGGGCGCCTCGACGACGACCGCTCTCGGAGC
>NW_009919553.1:0-298 GCF_000696875.1 Nestor notabilis
TTTAGGGGAGAGCACCAGCCAGGTCCTTGTCCTGCAGCTCACCCACCCCTGTTTCCTCTGGCATGTCCACCTTAATCCCTGGTGAGCGCTCGAGAAGAATGATGGGCAGGGTAAGAAAATGAGGGTGGGTTTGAACAGCCCCCCCCAGCCCAAATCCTGCTTTGGCATCATCTCCACGGTGCATGGCACGCTGCCCTGTACCACCAGCACCTGCCTGCCGTGGGATATGACCCTCCTTGAGGTGCACAGAGCCAGCCCAAGCACTGCTCTGGCACCCCCAGCCAGAGGCAGGCACCAT
>NW_009919553.1:309-5551 GCF_000696875.1 Nestor notabilis
GAGGGGCTAAGCTGATGTACCAGCCAAAATCAAGATGGGGTTTTCCAACATACCTCAATCATTCGAGGCATCAGCCCATCGACTGAACACTCCTCAGGCACCACAGTGCTGTGGCCACACTTCAAGCCCACCCCCAAGTCAGGGGTCCCCATGGCTGCACTGGTGGGGTGGGGACCCTGGGGCTGTCCAGCTCCCAGAGGCAAAGCCTGAGCTGGGAGTTGAAGGTTAATCCATCCAGATTAGAACAAGACATGTTCCAATGGATACTGCTCTGTGGGGAGCACGCAACGAGCCATGGGAAGGACTGCAGTCAGCCCAGCCCCTGGTTTGCAAGCTGGTGACAGGACAGAGGTCATGGGCAAAGGCTTTAGGGCCCTTTCCCAGGGCAGAGCGGTGGCTCCAGCATGATCCATGGATGAACCAAGGGCTATCTCTGCATCTGGACCAAGGATTGGGTCCAGCTGGTGAGGACTCATTCCAAACCAGCCAAACTTCCTCCCCAGCAAAGGCTGGCAGAGGGAGTAACCTCCAACCCAGGAGTTCTGCAAGGTTGATCTGTAGATCCAGCAGTCATTCCACAGGTCGCCGGAGCCGGGCGCTCCTTGTCCTCTGCTCTCATGGCCACTCCGGTGCTGGTGGAACAACTTGGCCGCTCTGGTGCTGAAGAAAGGGATTTCGGTTTTGACGGTTTGCCCAGCAGAGCGGGGAAAAGCCGGTTGAACAGCACAAGGTGCTCAGGTGGAGAGGCTGGAAATGGAAGCCTTGTCTCCAGAAGGAGCAGCAGCTTTGCCTTAGCGAGCCCACGGAGACGCCGAGCAAGTGCCGACGGCTGGGAGCGAGAGCCAGACACATGCAAACGAGGAGGAAAACTCACATTTTTAATAGCGAGGTGATTAACCAGCAGAACAACCTCCCCAGGGGAGGAGAGGATTTGCCATCTCCTGACATCTTCAAGTCCAGACTGGATGGCTTCTCGGGATGATGCTGGAGCACATCACAGGGTTCAAAGCAGAGCGAGCTCGGCTGGGGCTCAGGGCGGTCAGAAAAGCTGCTGCCACCGTCTCTCCTGCCTTTGAGTCCATGAACCTCAAACACTTTTGCATTCAAATGCTCAAAGTAAAACAGATCCAAGTGTTTCTAAATGAGAAGCTTCCTTATGTCAAACAACTCCAGAAGGAAATCCTCTCCCCTCCCATGGCCGGCGCCCCTTGGAGCGGGAACCAGCCACATGCTGCGTGGGTCTCCCTTGGCTTTGTTCAGCACCGAGACCTTTTGAGAGCCGGGCATGAAGTTTGCTGGAGACAAACCCACTTTGAGCAAAGGGCAGAGGGAGAAATGGGTGGTTGAACAACTCCTGCGGCCACGAGGTTGGGACTGACCCTGCTGCCTTCGTGCTGGAGTGGTTGGGAGCATCTACCCGCTCCCATGCTGGAGCTCAGCAGTTTCCACCACCAATGCCCTTTCTCCGGCATCTCCAAATCCAGGTCAATTAACTCAATGCCAGCATTAAGCCAGGCTGCTCTCATGTGGTTGGGACAGGGCTGGGAATGCAGCCCTTTGCTGCATCCATCCCCAGCTTCCCACTGCCGGGACCGAGCAGGAGGAACCATTTGGGCGGGCATTTGCCTGCTAAACCCAATAAGCATCATGGTGATGGGGAAACTGGGTCAGCCAGGAGGACGCTGGGGTCCTGGATTCCCTGCACATGGTTCCACCACTGTTTCTCCTCCCCGTAAGCCCAGAGTGTGGCCTGGGGACCCCTCAGCAGCAATGCCCATGGTGAGAATGCTACTGGTGGATCACCAAAAGCAGCCTGTAAATGGGAAGCAGCTCCCAGCCCCAGCACAGGGCTCTCTGAGTGGCACATTTGTTTGCTTGGCTACACACACACGCCTTGCTGCCTCCACACAATAGGAGCCTTCCCAGCCCCAGAAGTCTTCCCAGAATGTTCACGGCACATCCCTCAATCCAGAGGCTGCTCCATTCCCTTCCATGGCTGGAAAAGCAGCTGCCTCAGCCCAACCCCAACCCTGGAGATGCCACCACTGAGAGGAATCAACAAACTTCCAGCTCTTTGGTCTGTTGGCATGACCGGGTGCTTCAGAGGGATGCGGGAAAGGCCCGTGGGAAGCCCAAGTGGCTTAGTCCAACTCCCCCATGGGGTCTCATTCTGCTCTCCAATTGCTCAGCGTCAGCTTGGATGCAGAAGGTTTAATATCCCTTCCAAACTGCCAGCTTTAATTAGGATCACTCGGGACTGTTACAATATCCACAGGAACGTCCAGTCCCTTGAGCACTCATTCCCCACCAAGTTTCATCCAGCAGGGAATTCCCCACTACAGGACAAAGCCCAGCATTCCACACAGCATTTCAACCCTATTGCATGTCTGGAAGGGACAAAGGTTGGAGCGGGATGCATTAGATGCTTTCACACACGTAAAAATGATTGCACCGAGATCTAGAACCAGAGAGAGCTAAAACATGGACAAAACCATGGGATTTGCATGACGACAGGGCTTGGTGCAAAGAGAAAAAGGAATTTGCATGGCAAAACATGCCAGTACCAAGGGATCCTAACTGGGGTCCTCCAGCCAGCTGAACTGCCCATTACCTGCTCCATCTCTCCCATCCCAGGGCTTGATGCCCAGCAGCCAGGCACAGCCCACATCCACATCATAGAATCATAGACTGGTTTGGGTTGGAAAGGACCTTAAGATCATCTAGTTCCAAGACATTAAGATCATCTAGTCCCACCCCCCCTGCCATGGCCAGGAACACCTCGCACTAAACCATGTCATCCAAGACTCCGTCTAACCTGGCCTTGAACACTGCCAGGGATGGAGCATTCACAACTTCCTTGGACAACCCATTCCAGCGCCTCAGCACCCTCACTGTGAAGAACTTCTTCCTTATATCTAACCTAAACTTCCCGTGTTTAGTTTGAACCCATCACTCCTTGTCCTGTTGTTACAGTCCATAATGAAGATCCCTCCCCAGCATCCTTGTAGCCCCCTTCTGATACTGGAAGCTGCTCTGAGGTCTCCAGCAGCTTCTCTTCTCCAGGCTGAACAGCCCCAATGTTCTCAGCCTGTCTCCATTCAGGAGGTGCTCCAGCCCCTGCTCATCCTTGTGGCCTCCTCTGGCCTTGCTCCAACAGCTCCATGTCCTTTTTATGTTGAGGAGACCAGAACTGTACACAATACTCCAAGTGAGGTCTCACGGGAGCAGAGCAGAGGGGCAGGATCACCTCCTTCATCCTGCTGGTCTTTTGATGCAGCCCAGGATACAGTTGGTTTCTGGGCTCAAGCACACACTGAAGCAGCTCATGTTCAGTTTCCCACCAACCAACACCCCCAAGTCCTTCTCCTCAGGCTGCTCTGAATCTCTTCTCCGCCCAACCTGTAGCTGTGCCTGGGGTTGCCCCGACCCAGGTGTAGGACCTTGCACTTGGATTGGTTGAACATCTTCATGTGCCTCACCCCAGGCTCACATGGAGCACTTGGGGCTCCTGAGATGAGCATCAGCTTCGCCCTCATGGTTCCTGGTGCTGGGCACAGCAGTGGGATGGCACTGTGATGCCCACCCAGCACATCACCAGCCCCATGGTGAGATGCTGAAGCTGCCAGGTCACTCTTATGCTGTACAAATCACATCTCCCTGTCCTCTCCTGCTCCAGCCACACCAGTGGCACCTCTGATGCTAGCATGTCACAAACCTATGGTCACCCTGGAGCACAGGAGAATGCAAACAGAAGAGTCCCAGGCTGCTTCTCTGCTGGTCACGAGCATCCAAGTGGTGCTGCAGGATGCTTGGATGGGGTGGGTCAAGGAGGTGCAGGGATCCATCCTTGTGGTCCAGGCTGTTACTTTGATTTCAGCATGTTCTCCAAGAGCATCATTGGAAGCTCTGTCCCAAGGCGCTGCAGTGACACCCCAAAAGGTCAGTTCCTCCCCCAAAGGAACACTTGCAGAGTGCTTTTAGGTCAAATCCGGACCTGTTCCATCAGCTCCGGCTGCCTAATCCTTAACCCTACTAAATCCTGCAAGGCTGTGGTGGGCAGACAGCATTACCTGCCTCTCAGAGCCTGGAAAAGCAGCGTAGAGATGGGATCCATCTGGGTCCAGGCAAGGAGCGAGGCGACCACATTCACCCACTGACCATGGGACCCAAGGTGAGAAACACCTCTGGAGGCAAAAAATCCCTGGCGTGGGGTCCAGCTTTGGTGATGCCCATGGATCTGAGCACTGGAGCGGGAGCAGCCAGGGAAGGGCAGCGAAGGCGGGTGGTTTTCTCCAAGGCCCCTTCCCGAGCATCCCGCCTGAACAATAAAGCCATAAAGCATCTGCTAGCCCTCAGAAAACAGAACCAAAAGTCGGACCAAAGACCTGGGGCTCATTCAGCCCCGCCTGGCGTCGGGGAGATGGGCTCCCTGCCTTCCTCCTGCTCCTCCAGACCCATTGTCTGTGAGCTGATGGAAACAGCTCCCTGTTTCTTGCTCCCCGTGAAGGCAGCTGAAGGAGCAGGGGGTTGGCAGGCGATGAACCCCATCCTGTGCCCATCCCCTGGGCACAGGGCTGCCCAAAGGGACCCAGCACCTCACAACCCTACAAGCACCACCCAGTGAGGAGCCATCAGTGGCTCCAGTGAAGTCGGCTGCTAATTAAATCAGGTCTCATCCTGAGCTCCCCCCCAGCACAAAGACAGTGTAAATACAGAGAAGAAGCCCTGTGCAGAGATCACATCTGACTCAGGCTGCTTCGGAGCCCGGCTTGGTCCCAGCACAATCCCGAATTGCTGTGATTAAGCAACAGCCGTTCCCAGAGGCTCCATGGAGATAATATTTAATTCTTCTTCTTTTTTTTTTTTTAACCTCTGCCTTGGTTATTATTATACCAAGGCCTGGGGGGGGAAACAGACTCTACGCCCTCTCCTAAGGAAATAAAGCCTCTCACCCCAGACAGAGCAGCAGGGCCGATGTCTGAGCTCACGCTCAGTGTAGAGTGGAGGGAACTCCCTGTTGGCTCAGGGCAATGTGCCAGGATGGGACCAAGATAAACCGGATCAGAATCCGGCCGGGTCTCTCGCAGGTGAGCATTCCGGCAGGGACAGACCCTGCCTTACGAATCCCATGGATGTGGCTGGAGCATCGGCTGCTTTCATGCTTTCTCCTCCCTGTCCTCCGAGCAGCCACCCAGCCCTGGTGCACAGCAGGTAGTGGGTTGGGTGCCACATAGGTGCCCAC
>NW_009919554.1:0-25910 GCF_000696875.1 Nestor notabilis
TGCCGGCTGGGCTTAAACCACGACATGTACCCATATCTCAGCCTCTCCTCATGTGTCAGAGGCTTCAATCACTTAATAATCTTTGTGGCCCTTTCTGGACTTTCTCCAGTATGTCCACTTTTGTCTGGTTTGTATATATTTTGAAATACTACAGACACCCATTATAGTTAAGTATGAGTTGATTTGCAGATCTTAAAGATTTAATTTACACTCCTAGTTTTAGATGAGTTTCAAGGTTTGGTTTTAAAGGGAAGAGAAGGTTTGCTTCTTGAACTTACTCATCATGAACATAATGATTTCTTTTGAATAGGTTATTACCATAGTTGTACTTGGAAACATTTTACTGCAATGCTTTCTCTCTTTGAGTATATAATGCATTTTTAATGATACGACAATTGTCAAAAAATCAGTGAAATGGTAAAGAACAGATGAGGAAAACCATATGAAACTATCAGGATGACATCTTTAAACCAGCCTGTAAAATTTGCTGTTGTGAATTTTTTCGTTTTATTTAACAATTTCTGACAGAGAGCTGTAATAAAAAGGCAGAGGTATGTGATATGAGTTTGTTAAGGTAAGTGCGCATAGAACTGGATTTCCCATCAGAACTTAGTGGTGTTTTGTGTTACAGTGTATAGTGTTTAATAAATTACACTTTCAGGAATGGAAGTGTATTCAACTTTTTAATTATATGTATGCATTTTTGGCTCTAATCCCATAAAGGGTTGCGGGTAGATACATCATTACATTAAGGCATGGTTCTACTGACTGGACTTGAAGTTCCACTGACTTGATTTTTAATTTTATGAGTTTGCAAGGATTCATCTGTTTGTATAACTTAGACACTGGTCACTGCCATTCATTAACTTTATGTTTTATAGCACAAAACCTGCTGCTGTATACTGATTTTCCATGTCTTTCCAGTGGTACATGATAAGCATTGTACACATCTATAATCGATGGAGAAACAGTGAAATACGATGTTACGTGAATGGTCAACTGGTATCCTATGGTGACATGGCCTGGCATGTTAACACAAATGATGTAAGATTTCATTTTTTTCCTTTCCCATAGCTTTCTGTTTTAAAGTTGAAAAATAAAAAAGGTATTATTTTTTCTTTAGATCTTTATAAATTTTCTTCTCTTAACTTTATCATTTAATCTACCTTCCTGAGTTGTGTACTTATTAAAATGTAAGATTATTGATTTTATATCACAATATTTTTTTGAATATTGGGAAGGTTTTGGTTTGTGTAGCTTTTTTAATTTAATTTTCACAGATTTTGTTTGGAGAGACTGATAGAGCTAGTATTTTCAATATGTGATATCATATAGAGGACAGCTGATAATAGTGGATTAATACTTTTCATTAGAAAAATGTGATAGGGTTACAGATTTTACAGATTTAGCTTGAGAAAAGCCTTTAAGAAAAACTGATTCATTCTGCCAAATGCATATAATGTATATAGAAGTACTCAATTTTGTACTGCATTAAGTTCTGTGTTGGATACAAGAGGAAATATTTCTAAGAGTTTAAAGATTTCCGTGCTTTTTTGGGTTACTGAGCATAAAATTTTAAGTAAGTTTTTTAATTGCAGTAGAGCTAAGTAGCCTGAACTATGATCAGAGTCATATGGGTTTAAGCACTATGTAAGTATAGTAAGGGATCATTTCTTCTGTACAGAGTTTGTAATTTTAAATTAACAAGATAGAAAGTCTGGAGAAGTGTCAGGAGTTTTATAGTATTATGCAAAGTCTGAAGTCTTACATCTGTCTTCCAGTAATAAGCATATTTTGCCTTTATTTGGCTTGACATTAGTAAATAGGCAGTTGACCAATATTAAAAATCCTGTGCTAAGTTTTGGGGTATTAATATTTAATTAATATTGCTAGCAAATGCAATTTAACTGCTACAAAATTTCATCCCTTTTAATACTGAGCCATTTTCTTGGGTAGTAATCTTTCAGAGACATGTCCTCCCTTACTGGCCATCCAAACCAGTTAAAAGATACTGAGGGATGTAAAGTTGCATAGCATCAGTCAGCTTAGAGCAAAGACGTGCTGATCTGCTTGTCCCACAGGCAGAAGACCAGTCATTTTTTCCTGGAGAATATTGCATGTATACTTGTATCTATTAATTGGAACACATTCAAATTAACGTATATTATTACAGGAAATGCATTGGCTTTCATATTTTTTATATTTGAATTCTTTTAATGTAATCTATATGGGTGGTTTTTTGTTTGTTTTTTTGTTGGTTTTGGTTTGGTGGTTTGTTGGGGTTTTTTTGTGCTCCTTTCTTGTACCTTCTACTTTGGAAGGTTTGGGAATCTACACCTAATGATATGGAAAATAGTCACTCTTTCACGCCCAACATTTTCAGATGGGGAAGGCAGACAGAATGATCTCTTGTGCTTCCCTTCAGCTAAATCCGTGTTAGACTTTCAGAGGTGCTTGATTCGTCAGCTTGCTACACTTTTGTAATTTCTTATTTGTGATATAATTCTCAGTTGTTTCTGACTGCCTCTATAGGATAAGGAAGCTCTTTTGTACTTTAGGAAATTAACCATCTCCTGCTAAATTCTACAGGCAAAGTTGGATTTGAAAGTGAGAATGTTTATTAAAGTAGGAGGGTTCTGCTTACCAAAGGTTCTCATGATCATTCTTTATTTTCCTGGTAGCATTTCTACTTGAAAGAAAAGGCAGGCCTTTTATTTTTTGCAGAGCTTGGTTTTCCCTTTGTAATATAAACATTTTTGTGATAGGTGAGAATGTGATAATTGAAAAGCTAGCTGAGGTCTCAGAGGATCTTAGCTGAGTTACTAATTATATTGAGTGAGGATCTGTAGTCCTTAGAAATAATTATATTAGAACTTTATTGTTTCATATTAAGGTTGAGTTGTTGTTGAATTTTCCCCAGTTACAAGAAGTAACATGAGAGAAAACATAAGACTCCTCTTCAAAGTGCAAAACATGAGCATATGAGATTTGGTGAAAGATTTTTATTCAGATAGCGGGATGAAGATCAGTGTGATGATATCCTGATGTCTTTCACAGAACTTTACATTTCCATTGTAAGATAAGAATACTGTAGAATGATTTATGAAGTAACAAGATCCATAAATCCGAAGAGTTGTAACTTTTTTATCTAACTAAAAGGAGGATTTGGATCAAGGCACTGAATGAAACAGATCTGTCCATCACCTGATCTTGGGGTCACTGACATACTACCAGGAATGTACAGAAATAGACAAACAAACTTGAATCAGTTGGCGTCCATCAGGTTTAAAACTAGAAATGTGAGATAGTTAGAGGAAGACCAAATGAGCTAGGAATGCCTGGCCCTGATTTTCAAATAAATAAATACATAAATCAGGTTTATTGCTTTTTTGGCACCTGGAAAAGAAGTGAATAAAAATTACCAGAAATTCAGGAGTTAGCCTTCCCCTCCCATTAAAAATAATGTAAACACCTCATCCAGAATGAAGCACCAGAAAATGGGAAAGTGTGATCTGGTAAGAACGAAAAAAGACAGAACTGGAAATAGCTACAGTTTAACAGACCTAGAATGTAATTATATGTAAACCTGAGAGTCCATTGAGACGTACAATGGCTGTTGCACAATTAATGATAACTAGAAGAATCCAGGAAAATACCCTTGTAATAGGCAGGAATGTATGTGTCAGAATTTGTAAGTATACAGTTAGGAAGAAGGATGACTTTAGTAGCTCAGTCAAAATCCTCAAATAACCATGAGAAATGGCAATTGCTCAACATGAATTGACTTAACACACTGACAGTAGTGGCTATGGTGTCAGTAAAGCCTTCAAGTCTAAGCAAGATTTTAATGAATTAACTGAATGTAGTTAGGAATTTTCACAATTAGATTTGCCAAGAGTCAGAGTGGTCTTATAGCCCATCTTTTTCACTATTGTTTCACAAATACTGATTTGCTGATTCACCTCAAAAGTGAGGCCTGGTCTTTGTTTTTATTAAATAAAGTACATGTTACTCGAGGAAGCTGATAGAATAGCTTTGCAAAGATGCTTGTGCTTCCTATTGTTCTCTTGTTCTCCATCTTGTTTTCCATTTCCCCAGATCTTTAGTCTAGACAGCTAAGTTCTAAACTTCATTTCATCTGAAAGACTTCTTTCTTGGGAGCACCAGGGGAATTTTACCTCATTCTTGCAAAATAAATTTAAATTGGGAAAAATAAAAAAAGCCAAAAAAATGCTTCAGACCTGAAATAATAGGAAGTGGGCAGATGGAGAATTGCAGAAGGGCTTTGTGTAGAGGAATAGTTGGAAGAAGGAATAGAAAATAACAACTCTTGGTACTGTGAAACAAGACATAAGAGGAGTTTAACTTCTAACCAAGTCATTATAGACTGTAGTCATAGAGGAGACCAGTTGCAAACTACGAAAATTTGTATTTGATTTTTTTTTTCTGCTGGAAAAGTTTAGCTCTGTTAGCATAACAGTGAAAGAAGAGTGTGTTTCAGTGTGCGTTCTTATGTGTTAGCAGTGGGAGTTCTGATTATAATTTCAAGAAAGTTCAAGGCTTTCATATTTCCTAGAAGACAATAGGGAAGGTTATTTGGTGCTGGTATGTATTGTCCTAATTTTCTCTATTGTATGTTGAACAATTAATAAAAACCAAATTCTAGCAGCCAGTCATAACAGCATTGTAGTACTGACTTGTAAAACAATTAATGCTACAATATTCAAAACAAGTTGTTCACTACAGGAAACCAGGTGCTGAAGTAATAAATTATTTATTTATTTTCTTAATTACACTCTCCCTTTATTTTTTTGTTTCCGTAGCCATACATGAATTTAACTTCATTGTATAGTTCATATGACTAAACTTTGTTAACACTGTCTTTTTCTGATACAGAGTTATGATAAATGCTTTCTTGGCTCTTCGGAGACTGCTGATGCTAATAGAGTGTTCTGTGGCCAGCTTGGAGCTGTTTATGTATTCACTGAAGCACTCAACCCAGCACAGATTTTTGCAATACATCAGTTAGGACCTGGATATAAGGTAATAATGGATCTTAAAAAATGTAAAACCGAAAGAAGAAAATAATTGATAGATACAGCTGGAAGATAATGTATGCATGTAGATATTCCTCTTAGGATCATGTAGATCTATGTGATTGGTTTTCAGCAAAATAATATTTCTTCAAGTATCTTAACTAACCTTAATTTCCACCAGCTGTTTGAAAGATGCACGTTGTTTCTTTAAAGCATAGCTGAAACACATTTGTATGTGAAATTTATGACTTTGGACCATAATCAGATTAAAGCAATTTTGTATTTGTGGTATGGAGTACCAGGGGAATAACTTTCTTCTTTACTGCTTGTGTTTAAAACCTGACTTAAGGCAGATCAACATTCAACAGGCATAATAAACAGATTTTGTTCAAATGCACAGTTTCAAACAGTTCTGTTGAAGTAAAAGTTGAGCTTTTTACTCATGCTTTGCTAGTGACATTTAGGGGACAGTTTGGACAAATTAGTGGTGCATGCATAAAATTGGATCTCTAGTGTGAACAATCACTTATGTCGTGGAATGGCTGTGTATAGTATTATTTCATCAAGAAAAACTACGCAGATACTTTGCAGAAGTCTGCAGAAACTGCCTAGTAGAGAAGACCTGAAAATTAATCTACCCCACTATTGAATTTCTACCATCAATTATGCCTAAACTTTCATTTTCTTCATTTTCTAATTTGTGAAATTTGCAATATCATCTCAAGTAGATTGACAGGTTTTTAGTGCATACCATATACTGTGAAAATAAAAACTTTTGCAAGTAAAAATCAACATTTAGATTCTAATAATACTAATCTGGCAAGATAAAAATGATTGCTCTAAATTGTTTGATGACAGCTAACGCTGAATGACAGTGACAGTTGAAAGTATCTTCTATGGTATGTATGTGGTATGAATAGCCAAATGTATGTCAAGGTTACTTAGAAAAGAGAAATTCTATTGCATACAGTTGATGGTTAAAACCTGCCTTGAAATTAAAAATGTTCAGTCAGTCAAGAGTGTACCACCTGTGCAAACAAGGAGTACTTTATTCCAGAGTTAGTATTGTGTTGTATGTTTGAACAAATATTTCTGCAAATGTTTTTTTAGTCATACAAAAGAACCTAATGCAACCTTATACTTAATAATACATGCAGTAAATCTTTATGAATTTATTAAGTTCCTGGATTAGTGGAAGCATATTGAAGTGATACAAAATAACATTTTCATTTATTTCAAGAAGTGAAAATTATTATGTAGCATTTTTTGAGTGTTGGAGGGGTTCATGAGGTACACACACTTTCACACTAAATGGCATTTCCGCTGGTTACTGCACTAACTTTATTACAGGTTTGTCAAATTACCTTTCTTTCTTTATAGGCTTCCCTTATATTACATTTCTTCACAACCATAGTTTCTTACTGATTTTTTTTAAATATCAGTTAGACAAAATGTAATACTTTAGGGATATTCTTCTTTGATGTATCATGTTTTTAGTTTTTGGTTGTGTCCCCAGCATCATTAATGCTCCCTTACTATCTAAAGTAGTTTCTTTTCTTGTCTAAGAATCTGAAAGTATATTTTACTAATAGCCATTAAAAAGAGCAAGTTTCCAGAGCAAGACCCTGGAAATAACACAGTTTCTTTCTTTGACTTCCTTATTTCTAGCAAATACGACAAAACAGAACCCATTTTTCCTCACCTACTTCCAACCTAAGGTGTACCCTCAGCCAAAATAGGAACCATGTACTGTAATTTAGAGATCTCAGGGCACTGATTGTGGCTTTCACTGAAAGGTTGCCTCTTTCATGTCTCAGTTAAGTTTATTTCTGTAATTTTTTTTCAAATTCTGTGTGGGTGCAAAGGTCCATCAGTTCAGAAGACTTCCGGATGCTATTTCATACTACATGGGAGCCTCAACTGACACGTAGCTCAAATTGCTGGACATTAGAGACCCCATTCTTGCTCTTACCTAACTTGGTGACACAAACTGGCCTTTCAGAAACTTTTCTTTATTTCTCTACATGTCCTGTTTTTTCTTATTGTTGGTATTGTTAACCAACTGCGAGAATCAACCATTCAACTTTTCCAGAAGAGCAACTATTCTAGATTAACTGTGAACTCCAGTTGTGCCAAAGCTTTTCTCCCGAAGGAGGACTATTCAAAATACTTGAGAATTTTTTAGGCAATGTCTTCATACATTGTGCATTTTCTTTCCTATGACTGTTTGTGCTAATTCCTTTGATTTACTATTCTTACTTTAGTCCACCAGCCCAGGATTCTGATTCTTTTGGGAAAGCAACAGTCCCTTTTTTAGTGCTCTGCCTGCTTTGTATGTGACAAGAGACTATGATTTTGCTACTGTCATGATCATTCATTATGTCCATAGTGTACAAGGACTGCCATTAAGACCTCTGGAATACAGAGAAATCTGCCTACTCTACCAACATACCAGATGTGTAGTAAGATGTGTGTGCAGTAAGCACAAATCTGTGAATGTTGCAACAAAGTTCAGGAAAAGGCAGATTTTGATATACAAATGAAAGTGAATTTGTTGCCCTTTGTCCCGGCCCTATTCTGTGGTGCAGACAGAAGCAGAGGATTTTAGGATTAACTAGAGAAGCTTTATTTATATATAATATTTATGTAGTTTCATACATGTAGTATATATACATATAGTATATATAGTTTCATATATATAGTGTTTATATTATTGATTGCACATTACACGCTTATTAAAGAACATTAGAAACAATTCATAATACTTCCATGCTGGTCTTGCTCAACATGTCCTTCTGAATGCATTTAGTTGTAACCAGCATGCCTTAATGTAAAAAAACCCATTTGTTAAGCAGATAGGTTACTTTGAAATACTAGGTTTTCCGTTGTAGCAAAAGGTCTTTTTTTGTAACAAAAAAAATTTACATTGATTATGTGAGTAGCAATATTGAAAAGCTGCCACACTTAGTAACTATTGCATAAAAATGACATATAATCAAACTTCTAAGTGGGGAAGGGAGGAAAATATACTGGCAGTAAAACTATTTGCCTCTTCCCAAATTCATGCATAAAATATCTTGAAATTTTAAATTATATTTAGTAGAAACGTAGTAGAATTCAATATTTGCGTTCCTAGGTTTTATCTGTCGTAAAACGTGCTCATTTTGAGTCTTACAGTTGCTGAACAGGACTTTTACCTACTATGTTGACACTTTTGGTTGCTAGAGGTTGAAGAAAGGAAATGAGAGCAGCATTCTTGCTCTCACTGTGCTTTTTCTGCTGCTCATCCTTGTTCCCAGGCAGCAAAGAAGAGAAAGGACCATGTCTCAGTTGGGATCCTGAATAGAGGGGCAAAGAAGGTAATGTGGGAGGAACACATGCATCTAATAGCAGTTTGGTGCTGGTCTTAATGGGGTGTTGCAACAAAGCCCTGTCCTAATGGCCCTGTCAGGTCTGTGCCACTCCTCTTACCCCTCCCATACACAAAAAACCCAAGTTATCAGATTCTTTCATTATGTTGCTGCATCTGAGTTTGCCCTTTATCAGTGATGCAGTATCAATCTTTTTGTCATGTATGAAGGTTGGAGGAAAAAATGCATTCATACATGCACATTCAAATATACACGAAATACTCTTGAAAATTCAAATTTGCTTAAGCCAGTTATGTAGTACAGGAAAATATTTTATGTATGATCACTGAACTGTAGTAGCTAAATGAGGTGAATGATAAATCAAAAAGCATCACTAAAGGAAAAGGAAGAGCTGCTTATGTTTAAGTAGCGGTCCTGGTAAAGCACAGCTTCTTTTGCTGGAGAAAACGGTGCTGGAGTAATTTTCAGCTCTCTCTGTTCCCTCTCCCTTTCCTGTAGGAGCAACTAACCTTCATATCTTCTTTATAGATCTTGAATATATTTTCACCATACAGAGAATATTTTAAATCTAAGACTCTTTTTTGCCATCTTTATGCCCTGACGCTGCTTTTACCAGATCTTAAAGTTGCATTACTTCAGTGACCAGTAACTAACAATTTGAGCTTATATGCTCGACAGCCTCTGCTCTCCTCCTGTGGTTGTGTTTTCCCAAGTTCCCGGTATTGTATTCATATACTGAACTGCATTTCTTTTTCTGAAGATATATGTTAGTAATAAAGTAATATCATGTATCAGAATTTCTAGCCTGTCTTTTAATTCTGTTCTGATAATCTTTTGGGTGGGACAATAGCATTTCCAATTTACGATCACTTTTGCTAGGCTTTGATGGCAAAATGCCCCTTTAATTCTTGTTTTTCTCCAAAAAATGTGAGCCGGTATTAGATTGATTCATAACTTATTTGTGCCTGACTTTCAAATAGTGATCTCTGATAAATTCTTGAGGCATAGTAAACACCGAAAGTTAGGAGGTAGATTAATGCCAAAATTTGTTTATAAGACTGATTTTATTTTGACTTCATCATTTTAGCAAGTTATGAAATTTCATGGTAATGAAGCAATACAAATTTTGTGTTGAAACACTTTGACGTATTTAAGAGAGCAAAGTTATGAAAAACTGTATAGAGGTAAAACATTCTGAGCTTTAGAATCTGACAAAGCTCAGAGGCATGAAAAATTTTCCAAGTACGAAGTGGTTTTATGTGGTAAAACATCAAAATACAGTATATACAGAATGCAGACATCTTTGGAAATCAATGAAATCACTCAGTTATTTCTGTCTCTTCAGAAAGTGGACAGAGATTTATCTTTATCGTTAAAAATGCCCTCTGGGGAGAAATACATAATCACCTTCCTCAGGACAAATCTGTAATCTGTAGCAGTCACTTCCTGGTAAGTGAGATGTAGCCAGCCGTATCACCAGAGAGCCAGCTCTAAAGCTTTGAACATAATATTAATTCTTTGGGGTTTTCTGCTTCAATACTTAGTGTGGCACGATATGAACAAGTTTCTAGACTAACGCGTTAGGTGCTGAGGGTGTATATTTGTGAGTGTTTACTTCAGATTGGTTGTAGTCTGATATTTTGGGCTGAATGTTGGAGGACATTAAGTTTCAGCCAAAAGGAGGTTTTTGGTTCTGAAGAGCTTTGCACTATGAACAGAGCAGTAAGTGGGGGTCACTGGGAGTTTTCCTACAAAATAAACATCTAACCCAAATGCAGATCACAGAATCACAGATTGGTTGAGGTTGCTGGAGGGGACCTCTGGGGGGTCATCTGGTCCAACCCTCCTGCTCAAGCAGGGCCACGTAGAGCCAGTTACCCAGGTCTGTGTTCAGACAGGTTTCTAGTATCTCCAAAGATGGAGACTACCACCTTGCTGAGCACTCTCACAATGAAAAAGTATTTTCTGATGTTCTGAGGGAACCTCGTATCTTTCAGTATGTGCCCATTGCCTCTGGTCCTGTCACTGGGCACCACTGGGAAGAGCCTGACTCCATCTTCTTTTGCACCCTTTATACACATTGATGAGATCCTTCCTGAGGCTTCTTTTCTACAAGGCTGAACAGTCCCAGCTCTCTCAGCCTTTCCTCATAAGAGAGATGCTTTGGTCGCTTCATGATTTTAATGACCCTTCATTGAGCTCTCTCCAGTATGTCCATGGCTCTCTTATACAGGGCAGGCCAGAATTCCAGGTATGGCCTTACCGGTACTGAATACAGTGCAAGAATCACCTCCCTCTACCTGCTGGCAACACTCCTCCTAATACAGCTAAAGATAATATCCTTTTTTGCCAAACGCAGATAGAACCACTGACTTCCCATTCACTTCCTTTTGCCCTTCCTACTTGCATTCTCTCATGGTACCTGCATCTCATGCATTTTCAGCATGGCACTGCTGCCTCCCTTCTGCGTGACATCACCCACAATGGGACATATCTGCTGCACGAGTCCTCCAGCAGCTACAGGCAGGTGCTCAGTCTATTCAATCTACATCAATCTTACGACCCATATACAAATGGATGCATGTCACAAGACCTTATTTTGCTGTATGTCAGTCACTTGAGCAGATGTGCTTTCCTATCATTTGGCTGTAAGCAAGAGATTTTTTTCAGGGTTTCCAGCAGCCTTGAGAGCTCTTGAAAAACTGAATGGGTTTTATGAGTTTACATAATCAATAGGAACCTGTAATTTGTTTGGAAGGAGCAACTGATAGCCTGGAAGTGGCCTATTTTAATTCTTCTAAAACGATAGCCAAAACCCTAGTGATAGTACTTTCAGTAGTTTCATGATACATGATTTCTTACATGGAGGGGGGGGTGAGAGGGAAAGATTTCGTAGCTACAAAGGGATAACGAGGATTGTGATGGCTATATATGCGGAGAAACCAAGCAAAAATATTCACACTTAGTCTCAGCAGTAACTTATTTTAAACTGAGTAAAGATTTTAGAAATACAGCATATTATATATTGCATTAATTAAATGATGGTCATTTTAACAAATTTGCTGTACTTGCATCAGTACAGCACTGTGTGTTACTACTAGTTGTCTTTTTGCCACTGTCAAATGATTGTTACATGCCAAAGTAGTTATGTGCCAAGTAAATCTGACAATGCTTTGCAGAAGGGCAGAAATCTGTCTGTGTGTGCTTGATTGATTTGTCAGCGTTGCCATCAAACATATGTTTAGATCAGATATGAATCATGGTCTGTTTAAGAACAGTACTAGAAATTTTCTGTCTTCCTTTGTAAAATCTTTGAGGATCATTAATTTGAAAAATGGTATCTATAATTTTTTTTTTTTTTTTAGGGTGGGTAGTTTGTTTATATATACTCCTGACTGTTAATGAAGCATGTTTAAAAATAACTATTCCTTTAATCAGAATGGTACAGGATTCAATATTGCCATTTTAGTGAGTTTATATAAACGCAAATAGAAGGTGTTTAACTTGTTCTTCATTGTGAATGTATTGTATGCTCAATTTTATATTCTAACCTATTTATAGCTGTTTAATGTGACATATTTCATGTTAATTCATGTTATTTCTGAGACTTGTTAACGCTAATGCTAAAAGGAGAGAGAAATAATACGACATAAAATACAAATACTACATTGACATGTTGATGTGGAGTGGAGTAAATCAAGAAAAAAGTCTCAATGTTCAGTAGCGTGAAACTACTGGAAGATTAAACCAAAGTTTAGCAATTTCTATATTCCCTCTTAAGTTCAGTGTATTTTTTGCACATTTTGTGGCGAGGATTTTGTCTAAAATATTTGCTTTGTAAAACTTTTCTTTTTTTCAGAGCACATTCAAATTTAAATCTGAGAGTGACATTCATCTGGCTGAGCACCATAAACAAGTGCTGTATGATGGTAAACTTGCAAGTAGCATTGCTTTTACCTATAATGCGAAGGCTACTGATGCTCAGCTATGCCTTGAATCCTCACCAAAGGAAAATCCTTCAATTTTTGTACACTCACCCCATGCTCTTATGCTTCAGGTTTGTGCTACTAAATTGTTGTTCTATGATTACTCTTAGCTCAACCTCATTTGGATAATAAGCAGATTTGTGTGCTAGCGTACAAAGAGGTTGCTATTTTGTATTACTTTACCTTTCAGTATAATATCATTTGAACTGTTCTTTCCTTGTAACTCTCTAGAGAAGAAAAAGATATTTCTTCATTAAGAAATACATACTTCATAACATACGGCACAGTTTGCCATGATACTGAAGTTTTTCTGTTTAATGTTTGTCTTTAAGTATAGTGATTATAATTGAAACATAAGTATTGAAACTAAGTTAAAACAAGTCTGATTTAGTTTGTACTCAGTTTACTGTTAAAGTGTTCCCAAGTTATGTTTGTAACTGCCCTTTAGAAGTCAGAATAACTGAGATTTTTCTTTTTGTTTGTTCATTTTATTTAGGATGTGAAAGCTATCGTAACCCACTCCATTCACAGCGCAATTCATTCTATTGGAGGGATTCAAGTTCTTTTTCCTCTCTTTGCCCAGTTAGACAATCGGCAGCTGCATGACAGTCAGGTGGAAACAACAGTTTGGTAAGCTTCTTTTAAATAAGATAAAAACCAAATTAAACTAATAATGTTTCTGGTTTTATTGTCTGAATATTTGATTTATTTTCTTTTGTAAATGCAGTGACTTACATTTTACCCTTGTTTCTTTGAAAAGTACATTATTTTTTTAGTTTACTGTAGACGTGTAAATTTTATTAATCTGATGAGATTCCAGATGGAACTGGCATAAAGATGATTGGATTAAATTGTAGAATAATAGAAAGGTTTGAATTGGAAGGGGCCTTATAGATCATGCAGTTCCAAACCCCTGCCATTCAATTCACTCTAGAGTATTTTAGGATAGTTTTGTGACAGTTCTTGCAACTCCTAAAAGAAACCAATGTGCTTTTACTTTACATTGCATTGCTGTGTACATTCTCCAAGTCTGTGTCATTTGGATTCATATTTCGTAACATTCATCATTAATGAAAGATACCTCCTTCCCTATTAATACATGGTCAGAAAGTCACAGAGCTATGATTGGTTATTTTGTAGCCATATTACAATTGCAGCAGTGACCGGAGACACACCAAGAGAGTTTTAAACAGGGACACATGAAGCGTCTGGTGCTATGGAAGTAACCCCTAGGTTGAAAAGCCTGTACAGAAACTAGGTGAACACTTTCATGCGTAGCTTGCCAGTGACTGCTTAGAAGTCCAGAAGTGCCCATGCTGACTTGTTCAAAGCTAGCTCAACTGCGGTTATTTTTGCAAAGAAGATCTCTTGCCACCTGCTTGTCAAGGCAGCTTCCTGTTCTAGTGGCAACACAAGATGTCTAAACTTGTCAGAAAAAGTGAGTGTCCTAAACCTCTGGAGGTAACAAAACTTCAAACATAAGGCTGAAGAACTAGCACAGTGTTTCCCTGTAGGATGGTAGGTAACCAAAACCTGCTAGAAAACAGTCTTTAGGGGCAGCATAAACTGATTCTGTTATTTGAATAAATTTATAAAATAGGTGCATTATGCAGAGTACATGGCTTATTTTCCTGCTTAGAACACTCTGCTGTTAGTTGTTCTAGGTATTTCCTATTGCATTAGATACTTCAGTAATAAATTGGTTAACTGAAAAACAATTAAATAATAATAAAACCAATAACCGTTTTGAAAAAGTGATTGGAACTGATACATTGTTATAATGAAAGATCACTTGTCTCAATCTAAATTAAGAATTTAATCAATTTTGTGAAGTTTTGTCAGTCATCTGTTTTTCCCTCAAAGTTCCCCTCCCGTGACTTAAATATATGTAGCTAAAATGGCTGCTGGTTTTTATGTGTTTCTGTAGTGTGAAAAGCTAATGTGTTTCATGAGAATATTTCAATACAATGTTGGAAGTAATACCACACTCTTTAAAGTAACAAATTCTACTCCCAAGCAGTATAGTGGTGCAAATGATTTCATTCAATTTTAAAGAAAGAAAAGTTCTTTGTGTATTGGCTTATGTGGATATTTACTTTTTTGTAGTCTGTTTTCCAGTATGTATTTTGCATTGAAGTATTGTGAAGGAAGAGGAGTTATGTTAGATGGTTTTACAAATGCATACTACAACAAGATGTAATCATAACTCAAGAACATATTTAAAAGTTTTTTAAGCAAATGACTGCTCAAAGAGATGTAACTGGAATGTTGAATTACCATAGCTTTGGTAATTCATGTGTATGAATTTGGTGGATGTGCATAATTTTCTTACATTTAATTTAATAGGATATGATATTGAGAATAATAATAGTTTAAGTGAACAAGGAATTACGCAAATAAAGGAATAAAATATTTCTGTGAGCATAGAAAGGATATAGTGTAGAATGGGGGCTGAACATGGAGAACAGGGCTATATTTAAGATTCATTTGTGGAGTAGAATAAGGGAAGAAGCATACTTAATGAGTCCTTTACTTCTTTCCACTTGTTTTTTGACTATCCTCTGTTCACTTGTTCATTTCCAAAATATGGTTATTGAACTGTATTTGATACTTGTTTATACCATTTTTTACCTATGAAAATGTATCTACGACAGCACAGAGGACTGCACCACTTCTTCCTGAAAAGTAGTTGACATTCAGACATTTCAATCTATGTATTTTTGTAAGCATATTACCTTGGTGCTGCTTTACAAAAAAGAAGCAAGTCCAGATGATGCTTAATGACAGTAAACTATTATGTCTGTAAAGGCTGTAGAATTTCTTTCTTTCTGGTGGCCAACTGGGGAAACTCAGAAGTTGTCACTTGAATAGCTATGCTGCCTTTTGTCCTACTGTGTTCCTGGGAGGTGGGAAGCATAAATAGCTTGATATAAGTGTCCGGCGTTTCCAAACTAAATATTGAAATAACCTACAATTCTGCTTTTCAAGCACAGTATAGATTCTTATGCTCTCATACGTTGAGATTAAAAGAATGGAAGCTGAGTTCCTGTCTTAAGTATGTGTTCTTAGATTAAGTGATGCACTTGCTGCTTTTCAGAAGCGATCCTTCAACTTGAATGCCAAGACTGCTACTTTTCATCCTGCTTTTCAGTACTCTGATTATAATAGAAAATACAGCTGCTTAGGTTGATAAGGTGTTTATGTAATAAAAAGAAATACAGAGGGCTTATGGTTGGTTGACCCTGGCTGTGTGCCAGGTGCCCACCAAAGCTGCTCTATCACTTCCCTTATCAGCTGGACAGGGGAGAGAAAATAGTAAGAAAGGCTTGTTAGGGTGGGATAAGCACAGGGGGAGATCATTTACCACTTACTGTCATAGGCAAAAGAGACTCAACTTGGGGAAATTAGTTTATTACCAATCAAATCAGAGTAGGATAATGAGAAATAAAACTAAATCTTAAAAACACCTTCCCCCACCCCTCCCTTTTTTGTGGGCTCAACTTCACCCACAAATTCTTAACCTCCTCCCCACCAGCAGTACAGAGAGACAGGGAATGGTGGTTGTGGTCAGCTCATCACACCTTGTCTCTGCCCCTCTTCCTACTTAGGGGGAGGACTCCTCACACTCTTCCTCTGCTCCAGTGTCGGGTCCCTCCCACATGACACCATCCTCCATGAACTTCTCCAGTGTGAGTCCTTCCCATGGACTGCAGTTCTTCACAAACTCCTCCAGCATGGGTCCCTTCCATGGGGTGCAGTCCTTCAGGAACAGACTGCTCCAGTGTGGGTCCCCCATGGGGTCACCAGTCCTGCAGCAAACCTATTCCAGTGTGGGCTCCTCTGTCCATGGGGCCACAGGTCCTACCAGGAGCCTGCTCCAGTGCGGGCTTCCCACAGGGTCACAGCCTTTTTTGGGCATCCCCCTGCTCCAGCGTAGGGTCCTCCCAGGCTGGAGGTGAAGATCTGCTCCACCATGGACCTCTATGGGCTGTAGGGGGACAGCCTGCTTCACCATCGTTTGCACCGGGGCTGGAGGGGAATCTCTGCTCCAGCACCTGAAGCACCTCCTTGCCCCTCCTTCTTCACTGGCCTTGGTGCTGCAGAGCTCTTTCACATATTCTCACTCTCTCTGTCTGCAATTTCTCCTGTAACTTTTTCCCCTTAAACATGTTATCCCAGAGGTGGTACCACCATCACTGACAAGCTCAGCCTTGGCCAGCAGTGGGTCCATCTTAGAGCCGGCTGGCACTGGCTTTGTCAGACATGGGGAAGCATCTCCCAGCTTCTCACAAAAGCAACGCCTGCATCCTGCATCCTGCCTCCTACCAAAATTTTGCCACACAAACCCGATGCAGTATTTTTTTAATGTTATTACACTCGTGTTGTTACCTTTGATTATACATATACGCATGATATGATAGGAAAGGCTTGCTTTGTTCACTTGTGGTCTCTCATGCACAGTTCTGAATTTGGGCCTGCTGAGCACTAACATACAGACCGATTCTGACAAGGTCTTTGGTGCAGTCTTTGGCAATGAACCAGTTCCATCACAGAATAAATAACAAATGGTATTTCAGATGAGATTGTTGCTTTGGACTATACCATATTGGGAAAAATACTTGAAAGCAGAAGGAGATGTAGCTGTTTGCTTCAATACATGAAGTCATTCCGATAATTCTTTTAAATACATACTGTGGAGGTTATTAACTGGATTTGCTAGATCTTGCACACTATACAAGAAAAATTAAAAATATTTTACTGTTTATCATACTAAATGAATGCAGTGCCAAGGCATTTTCTTAAAGGTGATATATACACCTACCTAAAATATACACAAGTAAACATAGGCATCTTTTCAGTCAGTTTTATTACTGTCATTATTTTCACTCTTTATCACAGGTAGCCATGTTACAGAATATATTGCCCACCTATTGTGAATAAGTCAGTGAAATAGAAACATTGGTGAGAAAGGCAATAATAATATTTAAACTCATGTTCTTTGTCTTTTCCTGTAACTGTATTTTGTTGTGCTTTGATCAGTTAGTATATTTTACTAATTTTATTTAGTTTTTTTTTATATTCAGATGATGACTTTTTGGATTCCTGTCTGTAACTAATAGTGCTACTGCATCTACTATTTGATAGATGAATACTTTGATAGGAAGTAGGCAGTTTTCCTGTTAGTTTCCACAGGTAGGAAATAGCCCAGCTTGATAGGAGATAAAATTTGATGTCTTGATTTTTTTATGAGGTTACTTTGAAAAATCTGTGTGTTTCCAGTAATTCTTAATAATGTCATTAGTTTAATTGAATTTGTCTTTAAGATCATGGTAGTAAATAAAGATGAATGCCAGGTAGTACCCTACCTACCTAACCTGTCCTCTCCTACTGTCTTTCAATAATTTTATTCTTTGCCACAGCTGGCCCAGGTATTTAAACTTGAGAATAGGTGCGAAAGTCATCCTTTCTGAGGTCATTGTGTTTATCTTTGTGCCTCTGATAGAGAGCCAAGGTCGCAGTCCACCACAGTCTACAATTTAAAGTTTGAGGAATTGTGTGCCAGTAACCTTCTCACGTCTTTCAGAGGGAAGAAGGCTGAATTTTGCACCTGAAATTTCACATCTCTAGTATAACCTAGCTGTGCTTAGATGAGATCAGTTTTACTGGAATCTTCCCAAACTGTGGCAACAGGAATATGACTTGCCAAATCATGCTGCCTGGACTATAGTTTATAAAGAAAATACAGCTACTGTATCATGTGGTAGAAATCCTTTGTAAACTCCCAAACTGTAATACCTCCGCATTCTCCAGAAAATCCAGGGACTATTAAGGATGGCTAATTTATGACAGGAGTCTGTATCCCAAAATATTATGCCTGTAAGCAAAGCTGTGTAATAACTTGCTTCTAGTTCTCCCACACGACACCTGTTCATCTGACTCATGTTTAGTGGCATCAGTTTGGATGAAACAGTTTTAGTATTCTTTTACTGTTCTCATCATATGTTACGAGAAAAAAAAAGTTAAAAAGGAGAAAGAAAGAAGTAGTTTCTCCATTCTCTCCAGAAAGGTTACAAAAACAAAAGGCAGTTAGGCTGGAAGCTAAGGGAGCACTTTAGAGAGCAGCCGTAGCTGTAGCTTATGGAAACTTCCTCTCCATCCCTACCATCTGTCCATGTCACTTCTGCTCTGGGTTTACCTTTACCTCCAGCCGGGTTAGGGGAACCCTTCCTGGCTTTGTGGCACACAGGCTGTAGTGCCCATAACTTCGTAAATATAAATGAATATGAATAATTAGTAAGGTAGCAGCAGAACAATTGTGTTAAAATATGCACAAATGCTTGATTTCATGCTTTCGCAGTGAATACACCTTCATAAAAACCTTTTTTTGTATTCCCAACCTATACTACTAGTGCAATCAAAACAGTTTCTGAAATCCGTGCTTACTCTTTGTGCTTTGATTTTCTTCCTGAAAGAATGCAGTAAGGAAGTGGAGATCATCTCACATGTTCTGCACATCTAAATATATTGTTACAATGTTGCTAATGCTTCTCCCTGAGGATTTTCTAAGTCCATACTAAGAAATATTTAGTAAATATTCTGATGAAGTAGCAAATTACTTAATGAATCAGCAAAACTCATTTTAAACTGCTTGATAACAATGAGATGTAACGGGCAGCCAGCAGATGTAGTAGAAGTAGCAGTAATAATAACAACAGCAACAATAATAATAATTAATAATAATAATTTATCTCAATATGGCCAGTATTGCATTGTCATGGTTTAACCTGAGCAACTAAGCTGAGGCAACTAAGTACCACATTCATCTCATTCAAGATTTTTTTCGGACTAAAGCCAAAACACAGCAGGGTACCAGCTACTAGGAAGAAAATTGACTCTATCCTAGCCAAAACCAGGACATGTGTTTTGAATTGAAGTTAATGTCCAAGTACCTTAGGATTTTTTTGTTTAAAGGCAAAACTTTTATTGTTGGTGTATTATTTTCCTTAATGCCACTTTATCTGTTCGTGCTAAGATTAGTTTTCTAAAGTTATCACATTAACAGCCTGTGATGGATTTAATCATAAGATCCTGTGTCTTATTTTGGAGAAGCTGGAAATACAAATTAGTTTATAAAGGATCCTTCCCAAAGATAATCAGACAGAATAAATGCCAGTATCATTCTCTTTCACATAGCCTCTTCGAGTTAAATATCTATTATTAATCATCATACTTAGATCTTTATAGCTTCAGGCTGACTTTAATTAAAGGTGCCTTTTGTAAAGCATAATCCGGATAACTTTGTAACACACAATCCAAGGGTTTTTTTCAGGGAAAATTATCATGGGAAGGGGTAGACTAGAAAAATCAGTCTATGTAGTGATTTATTAAAAATGGCAGACAAAAAAAAATACACACAACACAAATTTCACCTTTAACCTCATGGAGCAAATTCCTGACTTCTAGGGGTTTTCTGATTTCTCCAAAGCCTTTGCAAGCCAAGTTTATTTGAGTATATTATGGATGTTCCTAAAAGGATGCTTCATTTGTAAGCGAAGTCACAGAAACTCATTTCATAAGAACAGGTTATCTAAATTGTCCTGTATTTTAGTTCCACAAAACAGTAATAGTTGTTTGCTTAGTGGGAACTACTAGTCAATTTAGAATTTGACAAAGGCAGCTGTTTCTTGTTCAGTGATTATCATAGCAGAAAGACTTCCCCCTTAATCCTGGGATTTTGACTGTGAGCTTCTTTTATGTGTAATATGAACAGGTTCTTTAAAATTCCCTTTAATATAAATGGGCAGTGGAAATTAAATTTGTATTTGTGTAATTATTCTTATTTTTAATGAAGTAGAAAGTTTCATATTTTGGTATTTTGAGGCCTGTTTACAGAAGCTGTTGGTTTTGTGAATATCTGTAGTATATTTTTTATTTAAGGATTAACATTTCATGACTGTTGACTGAAGGTTGTGATGCTTAAACATTGTAATGTTGAAACATGAACTATTAACAGTTGCTTACATTTATATATTTAGATAAGTGAAATAAGCTATGTGGTATTTATAAGATCTCAGTGCACATCATAAGAATAACTGAATTTTAGAGGTAGGGACTTCACAAATAAAATAAACATGTATAGACCTGAAAGCATCCTTAAGGACATCTTACAGTCAGTGTATGCTGTGAACACCAGTTCTGTACTCCTGTTTAATTTGTATATATATTAAAAAAAAGACCTATTTATTTTTTTAAGTCTTCACAAGGGACATGTATGTTTGAGGGGAAAATCAGGCAATGCTGTAACAATGTAATTAATCTTCAATTTTTTTACATAACAGTATTACAGAGACTTACTGTCTCTACAGTGTGCTAATTACAGAACAAACAGCATCATAACCATTGGAAATACAGTATCTTCACGTCTTGGTGTGCAAACTTTTTTTTCTGCTTCTTAGTAATGGAAAACTGCTAGAAAAATTTGGTCCAGAAATTAATTATATTTTCATTAGAAATCATAATTCTGTCTGATTTAGTGTTGGCTGACTTTTGGTGTGTATCTATATCTTAGCTGCACTGCAGACAAACTGATGTGTTCTAGGCAGGGAATGGTATAGAGGAGATGTAGGAATGGGCTGAAGTATCCTTTATATTTGCCTTTGTATCTAGGGAGTTGAAAATAGGCAAGAATGGAGACAAATTTTGTATGGCAGTGCACAGAATTTTGCAAGTGTAATGTGAGCCCTGCAGCAATCCGATGCATTTTAGTTACTGGTAAGTTTGTTAATTCTATTTGAAAATGTGTTCATCTTAGAAGACAGTCTAATTAATATTATTTCCCCTGTGTCAACAGCAACCATTTTAAAGGCATAATTTTGGCAATCTGGCTCTGCTGATAAAAATTTTTATATTTGAAGTATTCAGGTTTAATTTATTTTCAGCTGCCAAGATGATTACAGAAATTGAATATCCTTAGAAATATGTTAGAAGTTCTGGATACAGTCTTCTAAATTAGGCAGTCAATTCTCTAGAAGACTAAAGTCTTAGAATGCAGCATTGAGGAGAAAAGATCCATTATTACGTGAGTATGGATTTTTATATACACACACATATTTAGATGTTTGCTTGAGGTCAGTCTAAATGTGGGGAAAGAGAAGTTTTGAAGAGGCTGGCAAGGCTTATCTGAGAATTTTTAACTGTTGGGTCTTTTCAGGCAAATTGAATTCTCGCTGGCATAAAGTAAATAAGATAGAGAACATCATTACATGTAAAAACAGTCTTCTGTGCAAATGCTGTTATTTAGTGCAGTTTCATTTCTTCCTCCCTCCTCCAAAGAAAGAAGTTTCACCTGAAACAAGTGTAAGCAAGATTTCTGGAAAAAAAATCAAACTAAGCATGTAATCTATTTTCTGCCTATCTCTGATCATCATCTTTAGGTAGTAATAGTTTCAGTACTGTACATGCAATGAAAAAACACTTCCATTTTGACTTTACAGTTCTTCTATGGGTTAAAATATTGCAGATCTTTTAATTACTTCATATCCTGCGAATTGCAGGACAAACTGCTAATTACATTTAATTATGGTGCCAATTTTTATGAATACTGTGGTCCTGTACAATATTAATCTCAAGCTTCCTTGTACCTCTGTGTGACTGCCAGGTGATTCTCCTTAACTGCTGCTTTTTCTGCACTTGGAATTTTTTATGTGCTTGAAGGTGTAAAGTTTAATGATGCATTCACGTGTGATATCCCAAGATTTGTACTACTATATACCACAGTCAACTCTGTTATTTATAGTGGCAATCTTGAATAATGCAGAAGGATTAGAAGGTAGAATTACTGCTTGCAGACCTGAGCTGATGCTGCAGAGCTGGCTTGTGGTGTCTTTAAGTGTCTGGTTCAATAGATGTTAAAAGCCATTTTGGACTTAGGAAAAGACATAGCTCATTCACAAAGGTATTGGCTGATTTAATACGTTTTCCTGGAACTAGAAATATTGGCATCACTTTGCAGTGACAGCTAAGGTAGCTCTGTGCAGAACTAATGCAGTCAGACAGGATTAATTACTTCAGCCATACCCCACATAAAGATGGTCAATATCTAAAAAGTCATATTTGGGCTCTGTTGGCATCTGAATTAATAAACTTCCTTGATTCAGTGTTTCTTGCATAGAACCAGTTTATATGTTTCTGTGGCACAGCTAATTATTAACTGTCCACTGATTATTTCTGAGTTGACTGCTGTGTTTTATGTGTACTTAAAAGAAGGAGACCTAAACCCTAACCTTTATTGTTAGGGTGTGAGTGTGTCTTATAAGTTGTATTTGGGGTCCTATCAAAATGTCCAACAGTTGGGTAGAGATTGTATTAATATGAGGTAAGAATAACTGCAGCCCATGAGTTTACGTCTTAAGTTCATAGAATGGACAAATAAACTGCAATACAAAGAAACAGGCTTTTGATAGATCACTTACAGGTGTGGAAGTACAGCACTTTAAACTTAAGTCTGGTGCCGTATTCATGGTACAACAATCTTTTAAATGCATTTTAAGAATATTTTTGATTTTTCAATATAATATTAATAGTATTTGTAGTTGTAATTTAGGTCCTAATCCTGCAAAGATGTATGCTGTTTAACTTCATGCATAATTAGTTACCGTCCTAAGTCATAAAGTTATTCATAAAGGATGATATAGTAAGCACATCTATATGGAATTCCCTTTGACCTACTAAATTTTATAAAAAAAAAAGTCTCAAAAATAAGTCTCCAATCCTTTAGATGAGCTTCTTATGGATTGTCATATAGTAAAAATAATGAGTATCTTATTTTAGATGACAAGTACAATAGAAACTTTCAGTCAGCGTAAGAAAAATGATGCATATACCTTGATTTGAAATTGATGTGACAGCTTGACAGGCTGTTTCGATAAAAGCTTTGGAGTACTGTAAATGGATATTATTTGTATTCTTTTACTGCTGACACTCTGTGGAGCACACTGTATGTGATTTTAGACTGATTATTGAGACCATTCAACAATGAAGCAAGACAAGGCACTATTTCATGTTCACAGCGTGTACTTTGCCTACACTGTGTACTTTTCGCATGGCAGCCTTGCTCACCAGATGGAATAAATATTGTTTTCTTCAGCACATTGGTTATTTTTTGGTGCTGTAATGGATTTAACCAATCTCAACATATATTTGAAGTCAAAAGATTGTATTTGGTGAGCAAGCAAACCTTTAGCTGACTAGATACTATAAAATAAAGTTGAAATTTATAAAATGCAGGTTGGACACTTCCTTTAATTCACATTTTCACAGTTGCATAAGCCACAGTTTTCACCCTTGCCTGTGCCCACCACCTGTGCGAGAACTTTCCTGGTTGCAGGTACTTATCTGTACAGGTAGGATCTGGTATACCTATTTTATTTTTAGAAAAAGAGTAATGACTTCAAGTATGCATTGTATATGCAGTACAGTGCATTCTGTCATCTGCCTTTCTGAGATATTTTAAAAATAATTTTGAATATATCCTTTCTGTCATAAATGTGGGGTTTTTTTCAATTTCTCCCTTTCCTCTGGTTTTTTTTCAGCAACAGATGAGTGTATTGTTATTTGCCTCTCACTACCCAAGAGTCAATTGTGTTTTTTTGCTCATGGTGCATTGATTTGTCATGTATTTCCACTGTTGGATTTCATAACATAGTTTCACTTTCTTGATGAGTCTGTCACCTAAAGTTTTCTAGATCTATTCTCTTTCTAAACTGTAACCTTTTCTGACCACTTTTTTCCCTTTATTGTGCTCTATGGACACCTCGCTTACAGATACTTCCGGGATGGGTTTCTGGGTGATTTCCTTGCGACCCATGGAGTCTCTCTGTGCTTTCCTAACTGGATGAAAGTGGTTCTCAATCTTTATTTTGGTCAGGCCTAGATAATTAGGCAGCATATTTAGTCTGGAGACAGTAAGAAGGACTCTCCCCATTCTGCTGCTGTTCCACAGTGGTTTATGGTGGGCACCATTGCCCACATGCATATTCAGCCATTTTATGCCTTATTTCTGTGGTAGTAGTGACGTAAGGGGCTAAACATGTGGAAGGATCATGTACCTAGTGGCTGCAAATTTTACAGTTTAGCATAGTTAGCCTGGATGGTAAAATGGTTGTCACGGCCCCTGCCTTCATCATTCCAGCCCTGTCAGCTGGATCACACTCATCATATGCTGCCTCTTCCAATTGCAAAATATTTCGTTAGAATTGCAAGCTGCAGGACTGGATATTTGATACTGGGTTAGTCATAGTTAAATCAGGAGAACTGACAAAATGATTTTGCACTTCTCTCTGAATATGAACTCCCACTTCTACCGTTGTAATATGTGAACAATCATTGGAGAAATTTGTCAACAGGAAAAGTAAGATTTCTTTCAAGGAATCGTTCACTACTTCAGGCCTGTTTCTGTTCAGTTAATAGCTGGTGAAGATTGAGAATGTGATAGATTGATTTTTCTACGTTTGTAATCTGAAAAAAAAAAATAAATGCTTGTTCTTTACATGCAGTGCTACCCTACTGGCTTTCTTGGTTGAGCTTCTTAAGAGTTCAGTAGCCATGCAAGAACAAATGCTTGGTGGAAAAGGCTTTCTAGTCATTGGCTACCTCCTTGAAAAGGTAAGTTTGGGGTTTTTTTTTATCTCTGTTCTTAGTATTTCAGCTGTTATTATGGTATTTCCAGTCACTTAGCTCAGAGGACTGGTGGAGTAGGTGGAATAAAATATATTTGTGACACGAGATATTTTTGATTTGTAATACTTATAATTAATTATCTTCTTACATGCCAATTTTGGAAGAATCAGTTTTCTGTAGTTGATCCTGTTTGTCTAATTTATGCATTTTAGCATTTAAATATTTATTATCATTTGTATTTCTCCACTCTCTGTCACCCAAACTCTCATTTGGGAAATTTCCTTTGTTCCCAGTTTGTACAAGTATATCACAACATGTCAGAATTTTTTATGGGTTTTTTTTTTTTTAAATATGTTAATAAAAAGTTACATTAATTGTCTGTGGCTCAATTCTGGAATTGTTGAAATAGTTGCTCTGTGTTTTGAAGAAGAAAAACTGTAAAGTAATTTCATTTCTGAAAGAAACATTTGCAAGGGGCATTCCTTTTACTTGTTTTTTTTTCTACTGGTAGGTTTTCTTGTGACTTAAAAAGAATGAATTTACAAAGCTGTTAGCTCTAGTTTTGTAAGTTATATACAGGCAGGCTAGTGAGCCTTCGTGGAGTCCTTTCGCTAGAATAGAGCACTATGGTTTACACACATTGAATACATCAATTTAGAATGTTGTATGTGAAATTAAAAAAAAAAAAAGGTTTGCATACTGCTCTAATTAGCACCTGCTACAGTCATTACACTCAGAGTATGCGAATATTTAAAGACTTTTGTTTGATTTTGTCACAGCGTAATTCTTACAGCATATGCTTTTTTCTGGGGGGGGGGGGGGGGGGGGTTGTGTTTTTT
>NW_009919554.1:25941-40235 GCF_000696875.1 Nestor notabilis
CTATATTCTCCCTAGCTACAGTTTTCAAAAAGTTATATTTTATATTTCCAGTATATGTTTATATTCACTTGGCACATATGGCAAGAAAACATCCTTTTGTTTTCTAGCCAGGCTCAATCTTATTATTTATAAATTATCTGTTGTTCATTTGCATGTCATCAAATACCTCAGCAAGGACAGAAAGCTTTCTTTTTCTGACTTGAACTTCAAAATAACATTGTTATTCTTATTAGTTGCAGACTACTTACAGTGAATTGTGATGTACAAGCCAAATTAAGCTCAGCATCCAGGTTGAACTTGTATTACTGACAATGGACTTCACTTATAAAAAATAACAAATTTGCATATTCCCAGCATTACCAGGAATGTGTACTTACAGCATTAAAAGTAATTGGAACATTTTGTAGAGAAGGCAAGGGGAAGGATGTTTAGTAGTTTTTCCTATTAGTTCCTTTTGTTAACTTAGCATATAAAGAAGTTTGTCAAAGTCCACATGCCATGTTACTGCATAGGAGCATGTCTCAACAGTGATTTTATAGCATGTGATATGAAACTGAAAGACACACAAAAAATTTGATGAAACCTTGAACCCAGCTTCTTCTAATACCTACTTATGTTTAAGACACAAAAACAAGTCTACCAGTATTGTGTGTTTACACATTCTAACACCCAATTTTAACAGGACACATCATTAACTGAAGAAGAGTTAAGGAGTTCAGGTGAATTTCTCAAGTCACAATGTTGTAAAATGTAGAATCCTGACTGAATTATAATAAACCATAACCAACACCCATTCCTCTTCCCTTCCCCACGCCCACCCCCCCAAAAAAAAAGGATTTAACCTCAGTTATTTATGAATATTTTTAACCTGGTAAGTGTAGCCATTAGGCTTATTGCAAATTATTAGAAAGTTTAAGTAGCTGATAGCTTTTTTTTCTTACTTTCATATCCAATGACATAAAAAATTTACAAGGTTGTATGTGTTCACTGAAGATGAGCCTGCTCTAAGTATACTGAGGAATAAGGTTTTTCTTTATCTTTGTTCTTTCTATTTTTCCCCAGTCATCTAGAGTTCATATAACCAGAGCAGTTCTGGAACAATTTTTGTCATTTGCAAAATATTTGGATGGATTGTCTCATGGAGCACCTCTACTGAAGCAATTATGTGATCACATCCTTTTTAATCCTGCTATCTGGATACACACCCCTGCAAAGGTAATTGTACGGTTGAAGGATGTTACGGCTCTCCTGCAATGAAGTGAAATACTAGTATTCTTTCATACCATAAGTACTTGGGGGTTTGGTTCTTGTTTGTTTGTTTTCTGGTTGTTTTGGTGATAACAAAGATTTTTTAGATCATTAAGTCTGTACCTTGCAATAACTATGTTCTCCAGTGTCCTTTTGTAAGTCCCTAAAACCAGTTACATTCTTGCCTAAGGTTCTGTCTGATTCTATTTGAAAGACTGTTTCTAGAAACCCAGTCCCTTTTTTTGCATTACATTGCTTTCCTAGAGATTAAGAATAAAAGTGTGTATTTTTAATTGTAAGGAAAAGGTGATAAATGTTTTGTTGCACATTCACGTAAGCTTTCATTTTAATTTAAATTACATATTTTGGATTGATAAAAACTACAAAATGTTATTGCTCACCTCTGGTAGAAGTCAATCAGTTGCGTCCCTAAATAATCATGGTTGAGGAATGTGAACCAAAGTGAAAAGTGACATGGTCCTAAAAATCTGAAAACACCTATTTTTTGTAAAAAATGGCCTGAATAGAAAACCAAGCAAAACAGTACATTTATCATGACTTAAATCATAGAATCATAGAAAATTGATTTTGGAAGCAACCTCTGGATGTCATTCCAGGTGTCAGTCCAGTCCCTGCCCTAACTACAGTTGTAATTATGTTTTATTTTTTGTATATCATATCCAAAATAAATCCTAAAAAAACCTACAAGTTAAGGTTACTAATATAGGACTTACATTTATGTGGATAACTATTTCATTCTTCAGGTGCAGCTGTCTTTGTATACCTACTTGTCAGCTGAATTCATTGGAACTGCTACGATATATAACACTATACGCAGAGTAGGAACAGTACTGCAGTTAATGCACACACTGAAATACTACTACTGGGTGGTTAATCCTGCTGATAGCAGTGGCATTACTCCTAAAGGATTAGGTAAGTGCAATGCATAAGAGAAATTGTAAGCAATTCTTGTATAGGAAGATTTATGACATACATGTGTGCAAGCTCCTTGGATCTGTAGACAAGGAGGTAGGTAAATGACAATAATTGGCCCCAGTGGTCACAGAATCACAGAATGGTTTGGGTTGGAAGGGTCCTTAGAGAACATCTAGTTCCAACCCCCCTGTCATGGCCAGGGACACCTTCCACTCGACCAGGTTTCACAAAGGCCCATCCAGCCTGTCCTTGAATACTTCCAGGGATGTCAACAGTAGGACTATGCAAGTACTTTTGGTATATCATACACCTCTGACGATATTTCCTTATGTTTATATGTATTCCCAGAAGATTCCAACTCTGGTCTTTGCTTACATCTCATATAATTATGTGTGCATACTTTAGAAAACATTAAAATCACTGATTTTTCTGTGACAAAGAGGAAATATTAAGCATATTTCATATGGCAAAGAAAACTGTGTGTGGTTTGCGTGATTGGTAGTGTTAAGTGGCCTTGAAAACAGATGGAAACTTACAGTTCTCACTGCCAAGATACCTCAAGCTGTATTTACGAATATTTTTTCTCTGCCCTTTCAAAATAGAGATTGGTTTAACTTTGCTTAAAGTCATGTGCTTAGCTTAGCTCAGGAGGCATTGAATGATGGCAACAACAAAATACAGTAATACATGTGCACTAAGCACTGCATGTAACAGATGTGTATTAGCAAAAGCATCAAGTCATTCTAATCCTATAAACTCCAGCTGTAATGTTATTACATATAGCTGACTACATGTGTAAAGGAAGGAGGATTTGGCTGAAAGTCTCTTAAAAATGAATTGATACAAGAGAATGTATTAATTGTATTTATTCTGTAACTATTACAGTCATGCTGAGAAATTTAATAATTGGGGAATGTTTTAGTGCTATCACATATCCGAATATTTAAGAAAGTGGATTGGATAATTCTTCATTTGTAAGAAAGCTGTATGCATGGGGGTTTTATTCTTTTTTTTTTTTTTAATGGAAAGAACAATCCTTATCCGAGATTATGTACCCTAATAGTCAGTGAAGTTGTAACTTGCTATGGCTGCTGTTGGAGCTGGGACTTCATCTATACTTCTCTCACGGTATAATATTAGATTAACAGAATTCTTCATGAAATTATTAAAAATTGCCTTAAAAATACCTAATAAAATACCTAGCACCCTTCTATGTTCATTTGAATGAAAAGTTTATAGTATCAGATTATAAAAATTAACTATGGTGGTTAATTAGTGTGAAATTTTTGTCAGTGATAAAATATATTTTCCACTTACACTGATTCTGAATTCCCTCTTCCAATATGTAATTAAGTTAATTTTTGATACCTACAATGAAGGTATTTCATCTAAGTTAGATATCTGCTGATTATAGACTGTGCAATGCAGGAGTCAGTTGCTTGAATATGGGTTTCTAGCACCATTTTAGTTTGTGGGGCATCACCTGCCTTTCAGAAGGATGCAGGTGTTCTGTGCATCTGACGTCAAGTCTGCTTCTTCTGTGCAGATATTTTGGATACTTTCTGGCATGTAAAATCACACTGATAAATATGTTTATGAAGCTGTGTCCTACTCCTACTCAACAGTCTAGAGAACTGTTTAGTTTGAAAGGTAGTTGCTTTCTAGAGTCCATTGACTATATTGATTAGATCTCATTGATTTCAGTGGAAGTTTAGAAGCTAGTCTCATGTGTTGGCATCTACACTATAGATGTCTGAAATCAGATGAATTAAATCCTTCCCTGGGAGTGACTTTATCCAGCTTCATGCTTTCAGGGCTCTGCTCTGTTGAGGGTAATGCTGTTGGGCTGCATAGGTTTCACAATAGGACAGTTTCACAATAGGACAAGTTAATCATATCTGAGCTCAGTAGGAATTAAGATGTTAAAAACTTAGCTGATCAGCTTATATTATGTCCACTGTATTTGTGACTGTTGAATGACAACTGTCTATTGGAAGGTAAAGTTTCCAGATGTCAACCATATTTATACCTAGACAGAGACCTGGGAAATTGTTCAACAAGTTTGAGACTATAAGTTTGATAACATTGTCTATTTGTTATTGCTGTAATTCCTTTGGGGTCTTATTTTGGTTTGAAATTTTTTTTGTTGTTTTTGATTTGGTTTGGTTTTTTAATTAAAGAATTCTTGTACCTCTGTGTTACGATACTGGTACCTAACAACACATTGAAAATGTACTGCATATTACAGACTACCCTCTGGCTAGGCTTGCTCTTTGTGGAAGCAGTATGACATTTCTTTCTGTAGGAGGTATAGCTTGTTTTTGTCTTGCCCAGATTTGCATGTCTGCAGTTAGCTGTATTTTTGGAGTATTTGTATGTGTAATGCCAGTTGAATAGCTGCAAAAAAGTATGTAATGTGTTCATCAAAACCCAAACAGAAGGCATGGGGTACACAAGGACACAAAATCAGGACTGAGAAGTGAATCAGTTAACTCTAAATTAGCATACATATGGCTGGTTTACATCCCTACCTTTTCTTTTATTCGTACCTATTTTAAGGATATAGTACATTCCCTTAACATTTGGGGTTGTATCTTCTTTTTCAATATTGGTTTCCTATGTCTAGCTGGTATTTCTTCTTTGATTCAATATACTAAATTTGTATTGTTTTGTTTCCTTCTGAGGTATTAGAAACACTTTTTCAGAATGCATGCTTGTCAGCTAGTTTGATATTTATTCTTAGTAGGCTATAGATAGAGATCCACATAGTGGAGGCAAGTTTTTTTGTTTAAAATTATGAGTTTTACTTTCGTCTTTTGTGTTGCATTTGTGTTTTTTTTAATTAGATTACCAGTTATAAATAGGTGGCAGGACAAAAGTGACTTTTGTTTTATTAATACCATATTAAAGGTGAACTTGTAAACAATTCTCATGTCAGGAAGAGCAGAAAAAGTCAAACCAATTTCCACAGGAAAGTATCTCTAAACTTTATTATTAATTTTACATTTTATACTTGAACTATGATTATAGCTATTCTTTTTATTTGCCACATGCATGCCTTTAACATTTTGTTGAATCATACAGAATAAGTTTGAAAGTGGAACAAGATCGTAGGGTTACCCAACACTTGCAGCATCTACAGACACAGCGAAGCAGGCAATTGAGCAAAAATTATTTAAAATTACATTACTTCTCTCCATAATTATGTCCTTTTGTGGATTTTAGGAATGAATAAAAGGATAAGTGGGAGAGATTTAGCTCTTTATCTTGCACCATCAATGGTAGATGGTGTATTTCAATAATACTTCAAGCTGCCAGAGAAGTCTTAACGTTATGTCACCAGTCTTTGTTCTTTTTTTGATGTTTTGTCTTTTCAAAATATGTATTAGACTGATATTTAAAGAAAGCTACTCTGCGATTGTCTTTCAGAAGGGGCAAACAGACATATTTTTAATATCAAAGCAACAGAGAAAAATTTAAACACACTTTTAATCTTCGGATGTCTACTAATTGTATAGTTTAATTTCTTTAATAACATTTTTAAGGAAAAATAAAACATTTACACACTTTTAAAAAGTATTCTCCATGTTGCTGAATTATGTTGGTATAAATTCTGCAATGTAAGTGAGAACTCATTAAAGCCCAACAGGATATGTATGCTTTGAAAAATCTTCACTGAATAACTTACCAACTGCATGGTATTCTCTGAAAATACAGTGGGGAAGTAATGAGAAGGCATAAAAAGAAGCCAATAACAGAAAAACAAACAAAATACTGTGGAATTTCTTTTCCAAAGAAAAACTAACTTAAGATACTCGGTGTTAACAACTCTTAGAAATGTAGTGTGGTAAATCGTAATTTTGGACCCTGTTACAGAGCATCCTTATGAAATACTTGCAACTTCAGTACTCTCACTGTAGGAGAGAAAAGTGCATCTAGGTTCCAGACTATTGAGTAATGTAGTTCATTCATGAGCTGTTGGGCCATGAGCCATGTCTTTTTCTCCACTAGTGTTTCCTGTGTGCTTCCCAACTCTTACCCTGAAGAGACCTATATGACCTGTATTTTGCCTCATGCTAGAGGACAGAGGGTTGTTAATATCTAAGTTAACTCATGTTAAATAGTTTTTAAGAACATTTTTAATGTCTAATATTTTTGAACACAAGTAAGAAAAGTGGGAATTATAGAAATTATTGCAAGGAGAAAGTAACTATAGTTTTCTGTTTTGTGGATAAAAAAGTGTTGCACGGAGTAATTTCAAGGGCTGGGTTAGAGTGTAACTCAGTTCTCATTAGCTTTGCAGCAGTAAGAAAAAGTAGGTCCTTCTGTGATCCACATAACATGATGTTATTTATGCATGCATGGAGATCAGATTCTGCTATTTGTGTCATGTTTTATTAATTTAAGGAGTAGAAAAATCCTGATTTTTACATATAAAAAAAGCCAGATGGAAGAATATTGCATTTGGTTGCTTGTAGAGCTGATAACACAATGTTGTATTTCGAAAGGCAGGATTATAAATCATTATTTTCATTATTCAAAGCTCCCAATCATTACTTTACACCAGTACTGATTGTACTTTACTCTGTGAATGTGTTTACTTATTCCCTCTTAATTAGTTCTGGTTTATGCCGCTATAATTGGTCTGTGCTACAAAGATGAATTGGATTTTTTTTTTTTGTCATTTGTCTTTGTCTGGATAAAGCTGGCTAACTCTCATTTTGAGTGTACATTAAAAAAAATGATGCAAATCATGTGCTATCTGCAATAAATACATACATAAAGGATCTAAAATCAGTAAATGATTTAGTGACTCATCCTGGTGAGGGAAAAGGGAGGCATCCTTTCCTTTTGCCAGTTAATAAGAATGTTGCTATTTTGTACTAGGGACTTACAGTTGCTGTACAAGATCTTAAAAGGATAATCTTTGTTGTTGATTTGTTTTGGGTTTTGTTTTAGCCTTTAGCAGTGCTGTTTATCGGTTTCTGAGTGATGGTGGCACTGAATTGCCTGTATGCAGTGATGGGCACAAAGATTAATAGTAAAGAAAACTACTTTTCAGTGTCTCTCTCTACCTCAGTATGTGTGTGTGTACTGTATATTTTTAATTATAGCATAAATTATACCATTGTTTGGTCAGTAATGCATTTCTTAGAATAAAAATAAATCTGCAAGCAGTAATTAAGTTCTTCACCTAGTAACGAAGCCGAAAGTTGTGATGACATAGCAATTATAGTAGCAAATGCATTTTATGTAGCTTTACAACTTCCTAGATGAATTAATTCCATTCGATATGTATCAGTTGACTGTTGCGTTACTATTGCTGCAGTCCGTTCTTCCACTTTTTGCAGCTGTCTACTGGTTACATAGCCTCCAGTTTCTTCAGCCTCTCTTCTTTTTCTCTGCAAGTCCTCTTCTAAATTTTTCAAACTAATATAGTCTTTTGGGTACAGGCTGTCCCCTTTTTCTGATCCTAATGCAGTGAAGCTTCAAGACACAACTAAAATACAAGGAATAAGTAGTACTTGAGGACTGAAGGAAAAAGCACCATTTTGCCTGCAAGCAACAACTTCTTTGGTATCTTTTGCATGTTGAAGAACCCTTTTCAGGGTTCTCGCACATCTCCAGAGAAACTAGTGGGTATGTGAATAAGAAGCATGAAACTTCTTTGAACAGCTTCCCAGTTAATTTGGGATATCTTCTTTTTAATACCTACTTAAAATTTCTGTTGCAGCAATACTTTGCAGAACCCATTGCCTTAGTGTTCTGTTCTGTGCTTCAATAATTACAGTGTTCCAGAAAGCACAAAATGCCTTAGTTTGTAGGCCTGGTTTTCAGATATTATCCAATATTGAATCCCAGTAAAGTGTGGGAGGGAAGAGGGTGTGCAAAGGAACAGATTTCTGGGATGCAGTTAGAGGAGTTGAATCTGCATTTGAATTAGGGGAAAAAATAGCTGTTGGCTAGAAGCACTCCATTGACATAAAAACACATGCAGTATTTAATGTACTTGCAGCTAGTTCCAAAAAATCTAACTTAATTCTCTTCTTACAATGGAAAATAGGTGTTTCATGGTGCTGTTAGAACGTGTGGATGTAAAATTATTCCTATAGCTTTAAAGCCTATGTGATAGATTTGTTACAACAATATCCTTATTTCCTTTATGTGTGGTGGTGGGGACAGATTGAGATTTATTTGCTTCTTTCTGAAAAGTGCCCATTTCTCCTCTCTCCACTTCTAAATGGAAGAAGACTTGAAAGGATTAACCACTCTTCTTGTTCCTGCTAGTCGAAGTGTAACTTACCTTCAGGTCTGCCCTTGTTGCAAACTTGAATTACTGTGGGTACAGAAGTGGCTTCACTTCGAAGAGTGGCACCAGTGACTATATATTAAAAAGTTGCATTCATCTGGATTGGAAATAATACTGAGACATAGACTGTTCTTAAGCTTTGATATGTGTTTATCAGCAGAAGATGAAATGGTTGATGAAAAAATAAATTAGGCTGCATTTATTTTCACTGTGCAAAATTTAAGACTATGACATGCATTTTTTTGAAGAATAGGAACTTAACAAAGGAGTTTCCAGCTCAACCTTAATTATTTATGAAAGCGGTGAATGGAAAATACAATAGAACAAGTTTCAAGTGAATATGGCTCTGTTTCTTACTCAATTTTTTAGCTACTTCTGTTTTCCTAATGTACTTTCTCAAGCACAAAAAGTATTATGGATTACAGGATAGGGGGGTGTACTTTTTTAAATTTAATATTTTCTGCAGATGGTGGTTTCTCTTTGGTTAATTAGCTTCAATTTCTGCCACAGGTATTGGCCACCACTAATACTTCATTAATCTTTTCTCTGCTGTTTTTCATTAAGATGGTATTTAACATGCTGGCTTTGTTATTACAAGTTGTTCTCACAAATTTTAGGTGAGATTCAACTTTGTATTCAGACCCTTTTAAGTTTACATGTCCACAGTGTAGCTTGTAGTAGGCGTTTAAAATCCCATTGTTTCCAATGGAATTTAACTCAATGTAGTCAATAAACCCAGCAATTTTAATCCTGAATTGGGCACTGACATTGGGTGAGTTGAGTAGGTCTAGTCAGTAGAGTAGTTGCTTATGTTGGGATTTAAAACTCCTGGCTCATATAAAGACACATACAGAACATATACCTTAATTTAGTTCTGCGAGTCTAGACCTAATTACTACCTTTCATCTTCCTGTGTCTTTGTATAATAAAATAAAATTAAGTATGTAAGCACAAATTTCTTTTTTCCCAAATGAAACATCACTAATGTATATTGTTGTAAAGTGTAATTCTGAAAGGTTATAAATGATACCATTTGCAAATACAAACTTTTATATAACGAATAGAATGCTAAATCTGTCATAGAAACTCTGATTTTTGTCAGGAACTGCAATCATTAGAGAAATTAGTTTATATTTAAAAGTGGTATATTTTGCTTCTTCCAGATGGTCCTCGGCCCTCACAGAAAGAAATCATATCACTAAGGGCATTTATGCTTCTGTTTTTGAAACAACTTATATTGAAGGTAAAACAGTCTATTCCAGATGGAAAACATTGAGTTCTGTTTTATACATGTAATAGGAGCTTTCATACTAGTTAATATACAATACCTGTCATGTATAGTATCTGTTTTCTGGTTAATTTTAATGTCCATGCACATACTTCAATCAATATAAAGGTTTAAATTCATACAATATTTCTTACTAACCTCACCAAACTATGCCATGTATATTTTATTAAATGTACATGCAGAAATTGTATATATATATATGACACTATGGAACCTTTCAGGTATTCTTTTTTTTGTGTGGTGGTAGATGGTTGCGTGATTGGTCAAATGAAAAAGATAATGGTAGTAGTTAAGTTAGTTACTGTTTTATCCTTTTTTCTTGCTTCTAGCATTGGTTGAAATGGTTTAGGACTATCTCTCTCTGTTACAGTTGAACACTAGTCTTTGAGGTATGCTTTGCCATTTGAGACTAGACTGAGACTGGTATTTTCTGGCCTGGCTTTTCCCTCCTGTTTCCTTTTGTTTCTCAGGGACTGGAGGAGTGGCAGTAATAGTTTATAGTGGCTCAGAGCCCACACTGTCAGAATTCTTTCTAGGAATAGAGGTCTGACTTCACACTGTTTTGAATTGTCAGTGTGATAAGGAAAAGCAATGTAATGAAAGAGAGAATTTAGTCTTTTGAGTTTAAATAGAAAAAACTGTAGGATTATTTGGCTTGATCCAAGTTTTTCATGAGGCAAATCTAAAGAATGTATTTTCTCTCAATAATGCCCCTCTTTTTTGGGTTTGTTTGTTTTTTTTTTTTTAGGACAGAGGAGTGAAAGAAGATGAACTGCAGAGCATATTAAATTACTTATTAACAATGCATGAGGTACATTTCTGTAATTATCTATCTTTACTGTAACCAATTGTACCAGCTCTATGGGAAACCTGCCGTTAAGGTTAGTTTGTAGAATAACATTGTTGCTTGTCATACAGGATGAAAATATTCATGATGTGCTGCAGCTGCTAGTGGCACTAATGTCTGAACATCCAGCATCCATGATACCTGCCTTTGATCAGAGAAATGGGATACGGTAAGACAATGAAGTGAGAAAATATCTTAAAAGTAATCCCAATGTCATCATTCTCCAGATTGTTGCTATTTCACGTAATTATCGCACTTGCTGATGTTTCAAACTACAATTTTGTTAACTTAGGCTATTTTTTTTTTTTTTTTTTTCAAAAATAGAGTGGCTTTGATAGCTTGGAGGAAAAAAACTTCTGCTTAAGGTTATCATTATGATAGGTAAACATACTGTCATACTTGCTTGTCAATCTCAAATAATTAACAAGATCCATCACAAAGCCAAGCATCTATCTAAGAATAATTTAAAATGTTTTGTCTTCAGAGGTTTGACGTAATCTGGAGGGAAGAAGAAGAAAACAAGAAGTCATGCCCTAATCTCACGAATTCTCTCTGAAAAGATTAAAAAATTATGTGTGAAATTGATATGTTCTTCTATTTGACAGCAAAATTAATAACTGTTATTTCCTAGAGAAGCACTATTTTTGTTGTTGTCTTATGCCTAACTTGGTAGTGCTTTTTTTTTCCCCGGAGATTAATAATTTTTGTCTTAAAAATTTAGTATATACTATAGAATTTTACTTTGTGCCGTTCTGAAAATGCTTTGGAAAATGCAAGGGGCTTATAAAACAGGAAAAAAAAAATTAAAACCAAAATAAACCCCCCAAAAAACCCCTATCTGCAATTTTGCCAAAATACTAAAATCTTTGTACAAATAATTGGACTTAAAGCTGTTTACATGACAATGCTTGTTGAAAGGAAGACTCATTGTATTCAGGTCTAAGACTTGGTTTTCTGACAATACTTGTCTGTATGGAGACAGAATTCTATTCCTGACACCTTCTGAAGAAGGGTAGGACTGATCTGGAGGATCATTTCATGTAACATTTGTGGTACCAATATTAAAATTATTTGATGGTGCAGTTTCTGTATTTAAAAGGCTGTGTTGAAAAAGCTTAGAGAGAAGCACAGAATTGCAACATTTATTTATTATTGTATTAAAAAAAAATGCCTCACATAGAATTAGGGGTTAGTCTGCCTAGATTATCAGAGGACAAAAGCCCCAGAGGTCATTTGATAATGGTGTAAGTCTTCTCAAAAGAGGAAGATACTGTCTGCTAAAGTGCTCTTTAGTAGAATAATACAAAAAACTATTTCTAAAAACTGAAGTTCAGCAAATTCAAATGGAAAACTAAAAGAAATTTAAAAGTTTATTGAAGAACAGTCTAGGGTTAGGGTGATGCTTTCTCTTTCTGAGTCCACTCAAATCAAGGCTCATTTCCTGTCTGAAAGACTAGAATTTGTGCTTAAACCAATCATAGAATCATGAAACTACTTGGGTTGGAAGGGACCTTAAAGATCATCTAGTTCCAACCTCTCTGCCATATGCTCAAGGTCCTATCCAGCCTGCCCTTGAACACTTCATAATAAATTAAATTAGTTAGATTTTAAAGTCTTTTTTATCACAGATTTCAAAACAGAAGGTAGGGCGGAGGAGGGTTCCCCTTCAAGTTTTGATGCAATGAGGGTGCATCTTAGTAAGTGTATATGGGATTTTGTGTAACATATTGCCATATTTCACTTTTGACAAATGAGATTTCAGTATAAACATCCTGTGATTAAATGCAGATACCCTCTCCTGTGTAGAAAGGTTATTAAGTAGGGGTTTCAACGATTAAAGTTTTTCGGTAGAATCCAGCTGTTCCAAACATCTCCAGCATGTGACCTTCTGTGCGCCAGTCTTCTTTTGTCTTAAGCTACAACTGCTCAGACCATCTTTTATTTGATTGTTCCCAGGTAGAAGTATAAGATAAGGTTGTTGCTTTCTGTTAGAAAACAGTGAACTGGGCCAAAACTGACTGTGTCTCTAACTTGAAGAATTCATAGTCAAACTCTTACTCTGTGCTCAGTGCTTTCAGTATCTTTCCATTTTGTGTAAATTGCTATTTTTATATTCTTCTTTATTTATTAAGAAATACCACCGTTCAGTTAAATACAATCTATATATATGATGTATATTAATAAACTGAAAAATTGTTGAATTTTTTTTTCTTTTTTTAGAGTAATTTATAAGTTATTGGCTTCCAAAAGTGAGAGTATATGGGTTCAAGCTTTGAAGGTCCTTGGGTATTTTCTTAAACACTTGGGTCATAAGTAAGTTTATTTTAAAATTTTTTTTGAATGATGTATTTAAGTTCACAATTCTTCTTGTCTTTTTGTCATGATTACTGTATATTCTTTGACAGTCTTTAGAAATTACTTTAAATAAATTTGTTAGGTTTTCTGATTAATGATTTGCATAGTCTGCTACCTTTATACATTAGGATAAAATTAATTTCCCAGTTAACTTAGAATCATAGAATCAATCATAGGTTGAAAAAGACCTTTAAGATCAACAAGTGTAACCATTACCCCAGGACTGCCAGGACCACCACTAAACCATGTCACTGAGGGCCTCATCCACACAGTTTTTGAACACTTCAAGGAGAGTGATTCCACTACTTCCCTGGACAGCCTGTTCCGATACCTCATTACCCTCTCTGTGAATAAATTTTTCCTAATATCCAGTCTAAACCTCCCCTGGTGCAGCTTGAGGCCTGTAACTTGTTGCTGCTGTGGCATTTGAGAAGGTACATTGATTGTCTGCCAATATATGATATGCTAAAATTGAAGTTTTAAAACACTTGAAAAACTTTTTCCAAAAATACATTTTATAAATGTATACATTTTTTATAAAAATACATTTTATAAATTTATTTTGCATGTTCAGCTGGAGATAGCAGGAAACAAATGAGTGTCATCAAAAATTCATTGTTGGAATTTTCAGTGTCATTGCAGTAAAAGTTTCAGGACCGTACTTTCAAAAATAGCTTTAAAATAATGGAAAAATGAAATAGAATATGCTGTTCACATGGGAAAGTTTCAGAAAGAGAAGCAAACAGACTAAGTAAATGATCAGGAAAAAACGAGATAAGGACGTACCTCTGTGCAAGAAGTATTCACATATAGAATGTGGCAGCAAGAAATATTCACATTTAAAAAAATCGGTATCATTAAATAGACATACTTAGTTTCATCTTTTGGTATTAAGAAATATTTTAGTGTTAAGAAAGTATTAAAAAGCATGCAGTGCTGTGTAACCTACTGCTGCTTACTTTTCCCCTTCTACATATGGTGTTTAGCTTCCTGCTGGGGTTAACCCAAAACGGTATTTCAGTGGGAGACTGTGCACTATAAAAATCAGCTGTGTGCTTCACAAGAGAATTCATTATGCAGAATTTCTTTAGAAGGAAGGGGAGCTAGGAGTCCAGCCAGCGTGTGGTATTGCTAGACATGCAGTAAGATCAATAAAGTATGTCTGTATAATTGAGAGACAGTTAGCTGTGAATATGCTCCCAAATGGGATTTTTCTTTCAGGATCCAGCAAGCCAACTAGCGTTCTGGGAATTAATAAAGCAAATTGATAGTCCACTCAAGAATCTCCAAGGGCTTTTCAAACATTACTT
>NW_009919555.1:0-17714 GCF_000696875.1 Nestor notabilis
GGTGTCATCGGCAAACTTGCTGAGGGCGCATGTGTATAAAACATATAAAGTCTTTTTCACTTTAAGGGAGTTTAAAGAGTGGCCATTTACCACAATATGCACATTATTTTATATTTTTAGTATTTATAATATACTGTGTAACTCAATTCTATAGTGAACTGTACATGTTTAAAAATGGCAAAGAATAACAAAATACAGGAACCTTAGTCATTCCAGGTGTATGCAAAAATGGGCACATTCAAGTTTTATCTGGCAAAATCTCAGTTTGAAATTATTCAGTGCAATCTTTTCATTGAGCAAGCTGATTTAATCCACTATTTAAACTACGTTTATCACTGTCTCAATTTTTGTACAACTGTGAAATTGATTTATTTTGGTACATCCCATAATACCTGATTAACTTCCCTAAAGCAGTTGTGAATGGAGATATTCAGGAGAAGTCTTCTGTGTGATTTCCCAAGCTGCTCTATGTTCGCTGTTCTGCAGTAATGGTGTTTGTGCTGTGTGCATTTTAAGTACAGCAGCCTGCATACAGGCACCCCTGTTTTCTTTCTTTTCTCTCCTTCTGTTTATTCAAATAACTTAGCATAGAGGAAAGTCCAAGGAACAGTTTTCTTTCTTGAAAACGAGGGAGGTAACAGCCATCCAGTTTTAAATCTTTATTTGGAAAAACAAAACTGTGATCTTTGCATTCACGTGTGGTCTTAATTCAGAATCCTTCCAAATTACTCAGATTTTGTAGTCTAGATTTAAAGTCTTAAACCTTAAGTAGTCCTTAACCAAGAGCTTTACTGGAGTGTATGTTACCAGATCTGTGTGTGACTCTGTAAAATCATTTCTTTGTCTCTTCTCTACCTGCAGAGTGAAATAATATATGATTATTTTATTTTATGGGAAATGTTTTCCTTATGAAAGGGATTTTTTGATAGTTTAAAATTATTTCCAAAGCAAATCAAAGTAACTTTGGGTTTTTTTGGGTTGGTTTTTTTTTTTTTTTTAATGTTTCCGTGCTCTAGAGGTATAGAAAATTTTCAGACCTGGAAAAGTCAAGCTACTTCTTAACAGTTGTGAAGTAGGTTTTAATTTTTATCTTTTTTTCCCATTTTCTTTTTTTTTTTTTTTTTTTTTTTGAGACCAGAGGACCTAAAATGTATTTGAATCTTTAAAGTAAAAAATATTTCAAACAAAAATAAAACCGGGGTTTTTTAGAATGTGAAGTTAAAGTAGGAATTAGGGGGATTTTTGGATTTAGATACAGTTTTCTTAGAAATTTAATATTAGTTTTCATTTTTAATAGATCTGAATTTCCCTGGAAAATGTCACCTGAAAGTTTCTGGCTATCTCTCAAGTTCACTTCTGTCTTGCATAAGTAGCAGCATAATTTAAATAACATTTCTGCACCTATGTGGACATGGAGAATATCGTAAAAATATTAAGCACTGGTGAAGAGGGAAGTGCCTATGATGCTGTAGCAGCTGAGGTAGAGGATAAAAGTAAAGTAAACATTTCTGTGTTGCCATCAGTTCAGTGTTTATACAGTAACCCATCAGTGAGTGAATCTCCACTGTAGGGAATAAAGGTGAGAAAAGCTTCTGCTGAGGTATTCTAGCTGTTATAAATTATTGGCTATGTCAGCAAGACCAGGTTCTTTGTCAGGCAATAAACAAGAAACTTTATAGAGGATAAATTATTCACCCAGAAATAACTCCTGGGACACTTGGTCTGAAGGATCAACTTTGAAATAAGCTCCTATTGTGAAATGATCAGAATTATTCTGTAATATCACTGCTGGAACCATCATGAGACAAAGAAGGAAAAGCTGAATTTTGTGTTAAACTAAGCTTGAGCTACAACCTGGTTTATATAAAAATGAAATTATAGAAAAAGTCCAAGTCCTTATGATCTTCTTTGGCTCCTCCATTTCAGTTAGCAGCTGCAAGCTTTGGACAGTAACAGCAGCAAATGACATAATGATCCTTGAGATTGGCACTGTACAAGTTTATAAAACAGAGAGACTGTGGCATAATGCTGCAATACCTTTATAGCATGGCAGCGCACCTAGGTTCATCTCTAGACTGTGTAACACAATATGTTAAGTATAAATACCTTTTTTTTTTTCCAACAGTTTTCGAAATCTTGAAGAGACTTATTCTTTTTTAGACCTGTTAGAATATTTTTCAGGCTAAATTTTGTGTTTTGTGATAAATGTTTCTATCTGAAATAATCTCATTAGAATGAGATCAACAGCACAGGATTAATGCCAGGTTCAATGACCTAATAATAGTTGGTGTGTGGGTGTGTTATACTTCTGTATCTCTAAGTGTCTGATACAGTTACAGTAAGTATGGTTTTGCAAACAGTGTCCCATCTAATCTTCATTATTAAGAAGGAGTCTCATGATATTTATGAGCATCTCCTGAGAGGAATTCAGATTATCTTTAATGCCAGATGAAAACCCCAGGAGATGGTTACTGCTTAGCAATACCAAAATACTTCCTAGTGATACCAAAGCTGCTAAATATTGTCTGCTAACTGCCAAGATTTTTTCACTGAATTTACCTTTACTTACTTTTCTAAATGGGGACATTTCAATATGGATTCCTTACTAAGAACAGAGCTTAAGAACATGTTTAAAGTTTAGAAGATGTGCGAGTTCAAGGTCTGACAATGTGGAAAGTAAACATCCAAAAAAGAGAACTGATAGTCTGGTGTCCAGAATGGAGAGGCTTGGCAAATTAATGGGGAAATTTTCAGGAGTTAAAACAGGGAGAAAGATGAATTGGCTTGCCGAATTGGAGCAGGAAAACAGTACTTTATGTTTTGACATCATGAAACTGTCACAACTCAAGGTTATGTTAAAAAAACCCACAACAAACAAACAAACAAACAGAACAAACCCTCTCATCTTCACAGTTCTTAGGCTAACCTACAAGCACATTCTCTCCATAAATGATTTGGTAGAGCTTGCCTGAGTCTAAATACAGCCTAAAATTGTTTCTCTGAAAGTCATAACCAGCTCCAAAGAATACTTTCTAAATCATACTGTGCTGTGGGATCTACCACCATTTATTCCATCTACTGAAGAATCCGTGGCAGAAGAATGAGATAGGTTATTCCTTGCTAGGCAAAGGAGAAGTTTTAATATACAATATAAGACTATGAAGCAAAGATAGTGGCAGGTTCTAGCGATGGAGAAATTTCCTATAGATGCTCTGCTTGCCTTGGAAGTGAGGTCCAAATACTGGTCAGTGCTGCCATGGAGAGGAGGCTGTCCTCCAGCTGTACCAAGGACTCTTCTTTCCTGCATCAAGAGTAGCCTCACCTGAAAGTTTTGTGTTTCAGTGTCAAATACAAGTAAATAATCAGAACTCACAAGAATGTGTACAGCTGGGAATATGGCAGTAGTTCATCGAATTGCAAGGTCCAGAACTTAACTGTCCCAACACTTAAAAATCCCCTGATTATGGACAATGTAACGCTGAATGAGAATGCATTGTTACACTAGTGGTATGTTGGTGAATGTCAGAGAAACAACCTTGTAGCTGATTTTCTGGGACGGTGAATGCTAACCATCTCTGTTCAGGTCATGGCTGTAGCAAACACTGATTTTTTATTCGATCTTGTTTCCCTATTTCTTAAATCTCTATCTCCACATAGCCTACATAGTACAAACTTCAAAGGTTAATTTAGTTTAGAGCATGCAAAAAAACTACAAATAATTTTCTTTCATAATAAAAAATTAACCACAGACAAGGAAAGGTTTCTTTTTGGCCACTTTCTTAGTTTTCTTCTAGAAGTGCAGGATGCTGAGCAACTGGTGGCTTTCTTTTACAGCTCTGCTAAAAATGGTGCTCCTTTTCAGATCTTGAAGTTTTAGCAAAGCCCTATGGAGTGAAATGTGTGTGGGTCATCTCCTCACTTGTTATAATAGTGAGATAGCAGAATAAAGATGAAAAAAAGGACATAGGACTCGTTTAAACTAGCTTTGCCACTGGAAACATCTTGGTCTTCACCTGGTGAAGAATAACCCTGTGGAACAGCACAGGCTGGGAGGTAATAGGCTGGAAAGCAGCTTTGCAGAGAAGAACCTGGCGATCCTGGTGGACACCAAGCTGACCATGAGCCATCAAAGCACCCCTGCAGCAAAAATGACTAATGCTGCATTAGGCAAAACACTGCCAGAAGGTCAGGAGAGATGATCTGTCCCCTCTGCTCAGCACTGGTGAGACACGTTTGGAGTGCTGTGTCCAGTTCTGGACTCCCCATTATGAGAGACATGGACACACTAGAGCAAGTGATGATCAATGAGGGCTTGGAGCATCTAACATACACAGAGAGGCTGAAAGGGCTGAACTATTCAACCTGAAGAAAGGATGATTCAGACAGATCTTATCAATGTGTATCAATACACGATGGAAGGAGTAAAGAAGATGGGGTTGGACTCTTCTCTGTGGTTCCCAGTTGCCAGAACAAGAGGCAACTGGCACAGACTGAAATACAGAAAATTCCATGTAAACATAAGGAAAAATTTTACCATGAGGGTGATTAAGCACTGGCACAGGTTGCCCATAGAGGTGGGCATCTTTCGCCTTCATCTTTCGAACTGGTTGCAGTCCTGAGCAACCTACTGCAGCTTGGACTAGACAATCTCCAGGGGTGTCTTCCAGCCCAAGCAATGCTGTAATTTGATGTTCTGTCTTTACGAGTACATTATAACATACCCCCCAAACCCCAGACAGTTATTTCTTCTGAATGTCATGAGTCTTAAGCTCACTCCTTGCTTATCCCACTAATTAAATCTTTCCTCAGAAATTACTTGTCTGTCATGTTCTTTGATAATTAGTCAGTAGCGCAACATAGCATCTGGTGGCTGTTGCATTTTTTGTTGGTTAAATCATCTGGATCTAATGCTGAAACAGAAAAATGCATCTCAGTAAATAAAGCCATACAAGTATCTTGCAGGCACTATTAACTGCTCTATGCTGGTGAACTTCTCGAGTATACCCAGGTAGAATGAATCCGGTATAATGGATTGGAGCAGCACAACAGCCACAGAGGAAGACAAGAGCAATCAGGGTATTGAAAGGAGACTGAAATTTTTTTGCATCCCTCTGCTTTTGTTCAAAAGATAGAGGCCACTGCAAAACTGATTGAAACAGCAGCCTCTGCAGTACCCTTGTGAGAATAAAATTGGAATTTTTACACCATATTGCCATGTTTCACCTACTTCATGGTTTGCATTTGCTGAGGTTTTCTTACACTCTGAGAACTACAGACCAGTTAGCCTCACCTCTGTGCCTGGCAGGATCATGGAGCAGATTCTCCTGGAAACCATGCTAGAGCACATGAAAAACAGCAAGGTGGTTGGAGACAGCCAACATGGCTTCACTAAGGGAAAATCATGCCTGACAATTTAGTGGCCTTCTATGATGGAGCTACAGCACAGATGGATAGGGCTAAAGCAGTTGATGTCATCTACCTGGACTTGTGCAAAGTGTTCAACACTGTCCTGCACAACATCTTTGTCTCTAAATTGGAAAGACATAAATTTGATAGATGGACCACTTGGTGGATAAAGAATTGGCTGGATGATTGCATGCAGAGTTGTCGTTAATGGCTCAATGTCCAACTGGAAACTGGTAACAAGTGGTGTCCCTCAGGGGTCAGTGTTGGGACCGATCCTGTTCAACATCTTTGTCAGCTACATGGACAGCGTCCATGAGTGTGCACTCAGCAAGTTTACTGGTGACACTAAGCTGTGTGGTCCGGTTGATATGCTGGAGAGAAGGGATGTCATCCTGAGGGACCTTGACCATGGGCTTGAGAGCTGGTCCAATGCTAACATCATGAAGTTCAACAATCCAAAGGGAAAGGTCCTCATGCGGATTAGGGCAATCCCAGACACAACTATAGATTGGGCAGAGAAGAGATTCAGAAAAGCCCTGCAGAGAAGGACTTGGCGGTGGTGATTGATGCGAAACTCGACATGAGCCAGCTTCAGTGTGTGCCTGCAGCCCAAAAACCAACCATATCCTGGGCTGCATCAAAATAAGCATGACCAGCAGGTCGAAGGAGGTGATCCTGCCCCTCTACTCTGCTCTCGTGAGACCTCACTTGGAGTATGGTGTCCAGTTCTGGTGTCCTCAACATAAAAAGGACATGGAGCTGTTGGAGCAAGTCCAGAGCAGGGCCACGAGGATGATAAGGGGGCTCAAGCCCCTCCCGTATGAAGACAGGCTGAGAAAGTTGGGGCTGTTCAGCCTGAAAAAAGAGAAGGCTGCGTGGAGACCTCATAGCAGCCTTCCGGTATCTGAAGGGTGCCTACAAGGATGCTGGGGAGGGACTCTTCATTAGGGACTGTATTGGTAGGACAAGGGGTAATGGGTCCAAACTTAAACAGGGGTAGTTTAAGCTAGATGTAAGGAAGAAGTTCTTTACTGTGAGGGTGGTGAGACACTGGAATGGATTGCCCAAAGAAGTTGTGAATACTTCATCCTTGATGGTGTTCAAGGCCAGGTTGGACAGGGCCTTGGGCAACAGGGTTAGTGTGAGGTGCCCCTGCCCATGGCAGGGCGGTTGGAAATAGATGATCTTAAGGTCCTTTCTAACCCTGAACTTTTTACAATTCTGTGATTCTATGATTAGGTTTCTTCCACTCTAAGAGCACAGGTCTTCTATAAGCATCTCATTTCAGAGCTGACTTCAGCTTGGTGGAAAAATAATTTTCTGAGTTCAGAGATGGCACTAGCTGTGATATTATAGCAAGTTGACAGAAATTATCATAAAATGTTGGTACTTGTATGTCCAGGAGATTATGTTGCAAGGTTGTTTTGTGCAGAATGAATAACTGGAATGCATAGAGTAGTGGAAACTTCCTGAAAGATGATTTCTTTGTTATCTCTAACCTTCCAGTCAGGAAATTTATGGTTAGAATACAACTTGTTATGAATGTGTTGTTATCATTATTTTGTAAAGCAGCAGCTTCTCTTTCTAAAGCCTGCTTCAATCTCTTGTTGACCTCGGAAGCTATAAAGCTGAGTGTTGTGCCATTAAGTGCTGGAGATGCGTTATCTTTATAACCATATTTTTTTCAGAGCAAAGCCAGCTTCTTATTTCTTGTATTCCACTCTGGAAAAGTTTATTTAAAACAGAAAGGAATCTGATTACTGCAGTGTCTATTACGGTTACACTACCATTCGCTTCCTGTATTTTATGTGATTGTTTTAGACATGACATACTTGCATAGGGCTAAATCCACAGCTTGTATTCAGTTTTTACAGCCTCTGTGATTAGAAAAGGATCTTTGATTTTTATTTAATTGTAGCCTAAACTATAATTGCCAATGCAAAGAAAGAAATACATGCTCTTGAGGTGATCTTATTTACATTCAAATGTCTGTGAGATATATACATCTTTGTGTTTATTAACTAAATTACTCATAAACTAAACAGAATTTCCCCTATCAATTTGGGTATAACACCTCTTTTACATGGTCCATTAAGTACCAGTTCCTGAAGGTTTACTCTTGATTGCCTGTTTTTTTGGATACAATTTCCTCATGAATCCTGAAGGAAACATCACATATATAAACTAGATGTTTAGATATTACGGTAAGCCTTGAGCAAGGTAATAGAGTTTACATAATTAGATATGTGGGAAAGATCAATTAAAACTGAAAGTGTAGTTGCTTTCTTAGACTCGTGTTGGGCTGCTAGATGTGGTTTGAAAGTGCTCGGTCTGACTAGTTGAAGAGTTTGGGACTAGTGTTCAGACTCTAGTAAGAGAGACAGTAAGGTTAGTAACTTCATAAACAAAACACTGACTTTTCTCTAATAAGACAAAAATTTACCCTGGTATGCAAACTGCATGTTATCAAAATTATATGATATTATATTTTTACATAACTATTTTTTTTTATGCAACCACTGTTCATTTGGCTGTTAGTCACACTAAACCAAAACAAATGCAATTTCTTGCCAAATGTTTCTCATTAGTCTATACTGTAAACTTCTGGTTACATTCACGACTTTAAAGACCAGTTATCAGCTATGGGTATTTGGCACTGGATTTTACTTTCAGGAGCTCTAAGTCTCAGAGGGTAACCTGTCTTATGAAAATCCATCCCCTTTAATTTACTTTTTACCAAGGTCCCACATTCTAGGTCTAAACATTGGAAAGTGCTTGTTTAAATGAGCATTTGTCAAATGTAGATAACATTAGTTTGTCAGCTCATAAAAGAAAACTCAGTAAGAGGCAAAGGTTTGCCAGTATGAAGAAGTTCAAGCTTCTTGAATAGAAAGAAGTATCTTGTTTCAAAATAAGGGGGGACTACAACAGATAAAAAGCACAAATAATACCTGAACATGTGGTCAGCCTGTGGCCATGACTCATCTTTCCACAGGAGAATGAATATCCAGTTTTGATATTTATAATTAGATGTGTGCTACAAATTAAAGAAATAGAGAATATTGCTGGAGGATGGATCATAATCTAAGAGGGAAATGTTTTATTGGAATTAATTTTTTTGCATAATTTAGTGTTAGGTTTCCTATTGCTAACATGTAGTTTTCCAGCACTCTTGCCCTGCAGTCGAGGAGAGGAACAGTAGACCAAGATTAACATAATATGTCATTATTTTCCTATTGGGTGTCTTGATGGTTTTAATTACATTTTATAATATTACCAAGATTTTTTAATAAGCTTAATGGAGCCATAATAATTACTGCCTTTGAGGAAGTTAGAGGAGGAAATATTTTTTGAGAGAAAATATACACGAAATATTTTCAAATTGAAATAGTTGTGAATTTTTTCTTCCACTTTCTGGGCTCCTTTCCCTTGCCCTGACTGCTGTTTAATACTTTAGATGATGAAACAAAATTACCTCCTTTTTTTTTTAATTTTGTTTTATTCTTGGAAATGAACATTTTTTGTGAAAAGGAGAGCTGAAGAACATCATGCAGAAAAACCTACTTTGGAAACTCAGTCAGTTACAATTGATTTTTCCTTTTCTCTGAGCTGAATTTGCATGTTTTAAATGATTTATGGTTCATTAGTTCAGGTTAGTGAAAACTTTTACTCTGTTATTGTGAACTGAAGAATTCAATAAAAGAAAGGAAAATTATTCACTTGCAGAGATCCAGAAAGAAAAAACATGGTGCTTCAGAGTTTAAAATGCAATATGGTAGCAAGCTGCTTTCTTTTTTAATCCTTACTAATTTAAGAGTATGAGTCTCGCAGAAGCATAATGGACTTATAGCCTTAAATCTCTCTAAATGGAAATTTCAAATGCAACAGTGACTGTACTAGGCAAAATTGTCCCAGTCCTTTCCTTGTTTGGCCAGACAGGAATATAATAAAAAATAAGCCTGACTGTTGCATTTCTGCTTGGCTTCTGTATTCTTTTAGTGACAGCAAAGAAAGAATTAATTTCTTTCAGCTAATTCTAGACTGATCCCTTTTAGACAGAGTTGACTCTGACAGCTAAATCCAGACCCAGAATAAAAGGAATTTATATACATCCTTTCTTGAAGTCCATGTACCAAAGTAGGTATTACCGCTGCTTAGTGGTAATGTGGTTTGTTGGGGGGGGCTTGTTTGGTTGTTTTTGGTTGTGGGGTTTTTTTGTTTGTTTGGTTGGTTGTTTTTTTTGTTTGTTTGTTTTGGGGTTGGGTTTTTTTTTGTTCTGGGGCAGCAAAAGGGCCACAGAAATAATGGGGAGAACAACAGCACATCTTTCCTGCCATAAGAGCAGAGGAAATGCACCAGTTATTAAGATTTGTGAACAAACAACTGCCATGTGTCACTGTTTTCTTAAATGCACAGAAAGGAAACCCATTATATACTAATTAGTAATCACAAGAGAAGGGTTTGCTTTATCATTTTCAGCAAACTCCTCAATAGGTAGGATCAGTTGCTGTGCATCATCCCTTTCAATTAAGACGTTTGATTTTGTTGCACTTTATTGTGATAAAAGCACCTTATTTAGTAAACAAGCACTGCTTCTAGACCAGATCTCCAGCAGATGTAAGTTGAGTCAGGTTTCTGTTGCTGGGAACACTGCTTGTTTCCCCTCTTCTCCTGAGTATTTGTGCTACTATTTTTTTATTCCTATAGGATGCAATATTTAAGGCAAGTTATCACGCTCCCAGGACAGCAGCTGCCAGTTTATTAGGAAAGTGGAGTGCAGGAGTCATGCTTACAGTTCAGCTTTTGTTGGCAGGAACTCAGCAGGGAGAGTAGAACTTTATTTCAAAGTCCAGCACAGTCCTTCTCCAGAGGGGCCAATGACTGTGAGAGAAAGGTATGAACAGGCAAGTCCCCCTGCAGCTATCATTACTTATTAATGTTTGAAAGATAAGAGCATTACATTATAAGTCTGCCACTAATTTCTAAAACTAGATTTGCAACAGCTTTGGTTGTATCAGCTACAATTTCTTACTTTATAATTTTCTGGATAATGTGGAGGAAATTTCTTTCATGTCAGTCACAGTTTTCTCTTCCTATTGCTTGGTATTTCTTTCCTCTTTCTTTTATTTCTTTCTTCATTTTAACATTATTTTTAAAATACTGGTAATTTTTTAAACTAAAATGGTAGTTTGCAGAAAATGTTGTAGCACTAATTTGGAAAATCTTTAAAATTTTCTGTTTATTCCCCTCCTTTTCCTCCATGGTTCATCCTTTTTCTTTCTCTTCCCAAAAATCTTATTCATCAAGTTTAATACAGATTTATTGACAATTTAATTGCCCTGAAACTGTAGTTTTTGGGTTTTTGGTTTCTGGGTTTTTTTTTATTAAAAAACCCAGCTTTTCCTAAGTTCTTTTTATTAATCAAATAGTTACTAGTCTGATCGTAAATGTGTATGTATTAGAGAGTATCTTCATTAAACCTCCTCTATATCTCTTTATCTCCAAATATGTAAAACTTTTCCCTTATTCCTATCACTTGCTGATTGTGATATATAGTAGTGAAGTATGTCTGAAGAACTGTAAGCCAGGTAAAAAACATGTTTGAGCTCTGGGACCATTGTCTTTGCAAAACTTTTTTTGTTTGCTGTATATTTCAATAATGTGACTATTTCTAGTATTGTAATGAGGAATAAAATACCAGATAGAGACATGAAAATTTCTCCAATAGCAAATCAGAAATTTGCTTAAGTATTTGCCTGGTCTCCATGCTCTTAATAATGTCTGAGTGACCTGGTGAAGAACAACATAAAATGACTTGTCCTTGACTTATCCTGCTCTGTTTGACAAGCAGCCTCTCTCATGTTTGCAGCATGATAGCTGAGAAACACATGGGTGATTAAACCATTTAGCACTGCACAGTATCCTCCATTCCACCTCTTTTTTCCTGACAAGTTTTGCAAAGTTATGAAGTGGTTTATCTGGCATGTTGCCATGGTGATGCTCACTTTAGAGATCAGCAAGGCAGAGCTGTCACAGTGAATGATTGCACAAACTTTGCAAAGCAATTAATGTGGAACACTGGAAACACTGAAAATATTAAACTATAGTCTTTAGTTACCCATAGTGCCAGGAGGGCAAAACCAGAAACAAGACTAATGTTGCAGTTTAAACAGCCCCCTGAGGTGAGGGACATTCTGATGTACTCAGACTGGTCTGTAACTGAGGTCACCACTCCCATCTACCCTTTATCCTCCAGCTATTCAACATACGAACTTTCCCCTTCTGATGCTGGGAGCCTTTATATCGTAATACTGGTGTAAAAACAAGCATCTCTGCAAGACAGAATTTTTCCTGTTGCTCACCTGACTGTGAAAATTGTGGACTGACAATGAAATTTTTCAAAGCAAAAATGAGTGATCTACTTCTTGTTTGCACGACACATCTTTTCCTAGGGGGACCTCATGTTATACTTATCCATTATTTAAAATTTCTGCTGAAATCAATATACCCTCTAAGTATGGAATGACTGCCAGAGCATCTCTACATCTGCAGAAGTAATTGCTGCTGATCATATACTAAGCCTCATGAAGAGTTTCTTTAGTCAAATGATTTCCAGTGGAGCTCACACTAGAAATATGCTTTGTTGTCACACCATTCATATTTTGGAAAATCAACAAGTATTGAGACATTATGAAATACTGAATGGTAAAAATACTAATGCTAGCTCAGCCTCCTATGGTTGAAGAACCTGCCCTCACACAGTTTTTAAGATGTGCCTTCACTTTGTTCCATCACTGAAACTCCAGGTTGCTAACATTTGCACAAGTAGATTAGTTGAAGTTGGTGGGAACATTTGCTTAAGTAAGAATTATTTTGCATGCAGGCAACCAATAGAGCTTAAATATTAAATCTAGTTTATCAATGGCTCTTTTCCCATTCTTCATGAGTCTTCAGCTGAACTACCTCAGTTCAAGGTTTGTTATGACAGTTCTTTCCTTTTTAATCAAAATGCAAAATTAATTCTATTTATCTAGTTAGAATAAAATGCAACAATGTAACTAACCTCCTACTGTTTGATTATTTGTTCTTCTACCATAATGCTGTATTTGGGTTATATTTTCTAAATGTTTCAGTTCTTACTTTTTTTGACAATTATTTAAAACTGTAGGCTGATATCTATCAGGATGCACAGTCTACAATAAAAGGGCAGAGCAATAACAATACAAACATATGGTAACCAAATGTCAACCAAGTGTGAAGTCAGGGAAAGGTGAAATGCAACAGCTTACAGCAGTATGAAACAGGAGAAAACAAAAACACTGACATTTTCTTGACACATTTTTATGAACTCTTCAAAAATACATATGAGACACTGTGTTGACTCATTAATTTAATTTTTCTGTGCATTCCCAGGAAAAAGCCTTCTGAACTTAGTCTGGCAAGGAACTGGAAATGGTGGCTCTTATATCCAACAGTGCAGTTCCTTGGCAGCATGGCTTCCTGTCCTACCACAACCCATCACGCACAGTGCAATAGCTCTAAAGATCCCAAATGTTAAAAAGACTCTATTGACCAAATTGCCCCAAAAATGCAGCCCTCACTTCCCTTTCATAGGAATTTTGTGGGCTTTTTCTCCAATCTACAACAGGGCCCTTCTGGGAATATTTCAGACCTCTCTCCATCCAGCTTTATGAGGTACAGTGCAGCTGGAGAGATACTCATACTGGGGGAATAGGGGCCTGCATCTATATTACATGTAATCAACTTAATGTCCCTTTGAAAACTTTGGCTTTTACCTGTGTTTAACGCCCTTGAAATCTCTGTGCTTTCTCCTCTCGGGATGACGCTGTCTGCAAAACTATTTTCTAACCAGTGCTTTGCTCACTTTGGTGAGCTCAGATGTTTTGCATTTTGTGTGTGGGAGAAAAGATAGCAGTCAAGCCTTGAAAATGCATGTTTAGGTTTCCTGGATAGAAACATTTCTAAATACTAATGAACATTAAGGCAATGCATTCTCCTAGATGACATAAGAGAGTTTATTGATCAATATTCCTTCATAATTCTAAATTACTGTAGTGATTTCTCTTTACTTGGGATAGTTAATAGTAGTCAGTGAACAATTACATGATTACTCTTTGAAAGGACTGGTTGCATCTGGGGGTGTTTATCCTATTATAACCACAGGGTAGACAAAAGCTGCTGCATGTCTCAATCCTTGTTTATTAGTAAGTTGAGGTGGTATTCTTTAACTAGTCTGGGGAAGCAGAAGCTATGTATCTGTATCAATGCAGTACTGTGTACATTACAACCCAGGTTAGTGCTAGCTCAGGTATTTTTTAAATGCTCCCAATTGCACAACATTAACCTAACTAATATTGTGCCTGTTCTTTGTCTAGTTTTAACCCCTGCAAAGGAACTCTTATCCAGGCCTGTGGAAGTCTTTTTATTGACTTTCAATAATTAGTAGAACCCGAATTTTCATAATTTTAGTAATAATAATAGTAGCAATAATGTACCTTTTTCCTTCATATGTTACACATATGTCCTGCAGTCTCCAAGGTCTTTCTTAACTTTTTTATAAGGGTAATGCAGCAGATAGTTCTGAATATATCTTTCTCCTACACTTCCCTTTTCACAAAACAAAACAGACAATATTTCTCAAAGTCTCAGAGTCTGACATTATGAAATGTCAGAAAGATACAAATGACCACTAAAGAAGAATTCAGAAGTTTCAGGTAGGAGGAACCAGGAAATTTAGGCAGAAAAGGGGGGGGAAAGAGGATAATAAAGTGAAAACAGTCTTGACGCATCATAGTTTTACAGTCAGGAAAGATGATACACCTCATTAAGATATGGTGTTTGGAACTTGTAGTGGTCAGCTAGAAACAGGAAGGAGTGAAATTCTAATTATGCTGGTGTTGATGAGAAGTTTCCTGCACAGACCATCACAGGGTGTTATTTCCTTTTTGCACACAAAATATTGTTTTAATAGAGAAATGGAATAAAATGTTTAGCTCTCCATTTACAAGTCAAGATTAGAAAGCGTCAGAACATCAGATTATTAAGAATTCATTTTTTTTGTAATAGATTTGTGAAGAAATGACACAGAGCCAGAAGGGAGTTCTGAGCGAGGTACTCCAGCCGTTTCTTTCTGTTTAAACTTAAAAGTCTTGCCTTTAAATTAGCCAGATACATTTCCTCCCGTCCTCTAAATGAAAAGCTGTTGCAGATCTCATCACCTAATGCTGAAATCCTGGAGAATGGTAAACCTGCAAGTAGTTAGTAGTGAACAATTCTCATTAATTTTCAAATGAAATCGTAATAAATATATCATCCAAGAGAAGACAAAAGATGACTGATGATAGGAACACCCAGTTCTATCTCCAGCAGCAGAGGCTGGGTATGGAAAGGTATGAGAAAAAGGGAAGTGCAGAAGATGTCCGACTCCCTGGATCCAGAAATTGCTGCAGACAGTAGACAATGGAATTAACTTTCTGAATCCACAGTCTTCAACAGTGTTACAAAAAACTCTTCCCCCCAAAAGAACACAAACAACCTTGTTAGTTTGAACTGTGTTTGTTAGGCTTATAAATCACCCACTCTTCTTTCAAAACCCATCAGGAAGAACTGCCAGCAACTTGTAATGGAAGGAGAGAGGAAAAGTAAAGTGTTAACATCAGGATATGACTTGCCATCTAGTTGTACTTAGTTCAGGAGGATGGAAGATTTGAAATCAAATGTGTGCTGCTCAGTCCCAGAGATCCTGCTCAGTCTTAAAGGCATGTCTTTATAGACACTACCAATATGTATGCTTCATGGTCTTCCAAATACATTTGTATTTCTCATTCCGCTGTATAGTTACACATGTAAGTTTCAGTTACTTGTAATTTATGCTTTAAAAATAATTCACTATAATGAAATTAATGGGGCCGTATGTTAAGTCAGCACTTCAGACCTCTGTTTAATCTAAAACCTCCATTATTAGTCTGACCTATGTACGTGTATTACACTGCCAATGAAAAAAATATCTGGAACCAGGTATTCCAGTGTTGTTGAGTCCTGCCAATTTCATGTCAGCTAGGAATCTGGCCTGTGATTCGTATTTTTCATTCCTAAACCTTTAGTAGTCAAATAAAGTTCTGTGTATGCATTTTTAACTTACATGATTTGGAACCTTGAGATCTGTTTAAAATGCTGTTGTTTTGCATGTGGTCACTGAACAAACTGTGACTAGTCGTAACTGTTGGTCTACTTAAAGTTTTTGAGATTAAGGAAATTGAAGTTCTTTCTAATGCAAATAACATGGACTTATCCTACACCTGTGGTTACATTCAAGCAGGTTATCCTGTTATGTTAACCCATTACAAGTTTCATAATACTGCTCATGCGTATGTGCTGCATAGGACAGAGATACAACACAGACGGCACACAGTTGTGTTTGGTCATTGTAAATGATACAACATGCTTTATTTTCCACCACATGGAATACTTTGCAAATAGTCTTGTTTTTGCTTGATATTCCCCTCAATCCCAGTTAAACGTGCTTTAGCTAGGTATAACACCAGGGTCAATACAAAGATGAGAGAGTGCCTAAAATTGTCTTCAGAGCATAGAATAGTGACATTAATTATACCCATGAAAGCTACTGTTTATCTACACTTGCTATAGAAGTGAGGTCATCATATAAACTGAGATTACTCTGTAAATTAAGATGCTTTACTGAATTTATTAGGTTTTGAAATAATTATCCCTTGGTCAGAAACTGCTGGCAATACTAAGTCCATGAAAAAACACGTTTGGTCTGTTGTGTAAAGTAAGCATTTGAAAACAACAAAGAATAGGTATGCTTACCCTGTATGCTGACTTTGTTTTTAATTTAAATAGATTATCTGACAGCTATTGAGTGTCTGAAAACTGTCTGTGGCATTTTATTAATTTTTTACACATGCAGACATCAGGTTTCTCAGTCTTAATTGTATAAATCTGGTTTAACTTCAGCGGAGCTCTTCCAGGCTTGGTCCGTGATAACAAAGAGGTTTTGTGACATTTACCTGTGTAAAATTGCAAGTCTTTCACAGTTAACTCCACCTGCTAAATGATGTGGCCAATCAGCAAAGTGCAAGCAGCTGGAATATAATTTTGAGGGTTGCATTATCAAATTAGCAACAGATTAAAGTCATTATCAATTTAGTCTAAAGTACTATGCAAGGAGACATACAGTTGCCTTGGAGGAATGAACAAATATATTAAAACTGTCAAGGAAACTTATCAGTAAAACAGTTGGTAATCAATCTTGAAGGAGCTTAACAAATGGCTACATCATGAAATGGATGTGGTCATAGCTGTAAGCATTTTGGTGATGACTGCAGAAAGATGAGAATATGTAAGTTTAAAACACAATTATGACAAAAATCTTAGAAAGAATTAGGTAAAGAAGAAATGGCTTTCATATATTTTGTGTTGGTCAGTACTTCTAAAGAACATCTCAATGAGCGAATACTATTCAGAAATACAATATATGCTGACCAGTTTTTAAGAGATTTTTAGGGTGACAAGAAGTAAGTCTTCAGTTCTTTCAAGATAACTGTATTCTCAGTTTCAAGTCCAATTGTTTTGATTTTAGCTTTTTCCCATAATGTAGTTTTCACTGTTGTAAAGTATTTTGGTGCTCCAGAACCAGAGCTCCAAACAAAGAAATATAGTTTGATATTAAACTCCATTAAAAAAAAAAATAAATTCAGGTCATTTTAAAGCATAGTTCAGAAAAATAATAAAGTTGAGGTCAAGCCACCCTGAAAATGGTGTAATGTTTTTCTGATGGCAGCATGAAAGACTTCAGGGCAAAAAAAAAAAAAAGAAACTTTCAACAAATTGCTGGTGTTGAAACTGTATTTTCAATAAAACAAAACAAACAAAAAAAAAGCAAAATAAAAAAACCAAAACCCACCAAAAAAAAACCAAACAAACAAACAAGCAAAACAACCACCAAACCTCTGATACATTTCTAAAGGTAAAATAATGAAAGAATGCTTTGAAATAGTTAATCTATCAGAAAGAGAGTACCAGACTCAAAACAAAGGGGATGGTGATCTTCCAGAAGTCCCCAGGGTGTAGCAAAACCCCAGCTGTATAGATTGTCAGATAGCAGGAGGAACTGGAACAAACCTCTATCTAGTCAAATTGAATGCTAGGATAATTTCTCAAGGATGTTGCCTGTTGTGGCTATGTTCTTCATCTGGAGGGTTGGTAAGATATCATCATGAATAATTGTCTTGGCCTTACTATTTGTCCTGGGTTCAGCTACAGCA
>NW_009919556.1:0-313 GCF_000696875.1 Nestor notabilis
CCCCCAGTCGCTCCTTGGCCTCCTCCTCAGGGGGCTTCTCGTCACCTTTGTCTGCACCAGGAGCCTTCTCGGCCTCCGTGCCTGGGGCATGGGATATGGGAATGGGATTGGGATATGGGATTGGGATACGGGATATGGGGTATTATGGGATGTGGGGGTCACTCACCCGCTCGCTCCTCACGGGCCGGGGTCCCTTCGGCCTCGGGCTCCCTGTGGCCGGGTCCTTCCTCCTCCTCCCCCTTGCGCAGCCCCTCGGCCTCGCTGCTGTCACCCGGCGACGGTGGCACCTCGGGGACAGGCGGCTGCCCCCGGG
>NW_009919556.1:332-674 GCF_000696875.1 Nestor notabilis
GACACCCACAGGGGACACAAGGGGACACAATGAGGATGGGATGGGAACAGGGATGGGGATACAATGGGGACAGGGATGGGGACACAATGGGACTGGGATGGGGACACAATGAGGACAGAGATGGGGACACAATAGGATGGGGAAGGGGACCAAATGGGGGGACAAAGGGGCGCCCAGGGATGGGACACAATGGGACGGGGATGGGGACACAAAGAGACAGGGATGGGGACACAATGGGACAGGGATGGGGACACAATGGGAACACAACAGGGACACAATGGGATGGGGATGAGGACACAATGGGGACAGAGATGGGGGCACGATGGGGAGGGGGCGGGGGAC
>NW_009919556.1:704-1339 GCF_000696875.1 Nestor notabilis
GGCGCAAAAACTGGGGACACAAGAGGATGGGGGTGGGGACACAATGGGGTCAGAGATGGGGACACAATGGGGAAACAATGGGGACAAAGAAGGGGACACAATGGGACAGGGATGAGGACACAATGGGACAGGGATGGGGACACAATGGGAACACAACAAGGACACAATGGGATGGGGATGAGGACACAATGGGGACAGAGATGGGGACACGATGGGATGGGGATGGGGACACAGTGGGATGGGGACACAATGGGATGAGGATGAGGACACAATGGGACGGGGACAGGGACACAATTGGGATGGGGATAGGGACACAATTGGGATGGGGATAGGGACACAATTGGGATGGGGATAGGGACACAATTGGGATGGGGATGGGGACAGAATGGGACAGGGATGGGGACACAATGGGATGGGGATGAGGACACAATGGGGACAGAGATGGGGACACGATGGGATGGGGATGGGGACACAGTGGGATGGGGACACAATGGGATGAGGATGAGGACACAATGGGACGGGGACAGGGACACAATTGGGATGGGGATAGGGACACAATTGGGATGGGGATGGGGACAGAATGGGACAGGGATGGGGACACAATGGGATGGGGACACAATGGGGCAGGGGAGGGG
>NW_009919556.1:1412-1755 GCF_000696875.1 Nestor notabilis
AAGGGGGACACAATGGGACAGCGATGGGGACAGGGATGGGGACACAATGGGATGGGGATGGCGACCCAATGGGACGTGGATGGGGACCCAACGGGGCCACCAGTGTCACCCACCTCGGTGTCCATCTTCTCGGGGCCTTTGGGCTCCTTCTCGTCCCGGGTGTCCCCATTGTCCCTGTCCTGGGGTGGCCCCGGCCCGTCCCCGCGCTCGCTGGGTGCTGGCGTGGCTGGGACAGGGACAGGGGCCGTCACCACGTGGCACAGGGGACATCAGGACAGGAAGACACAAGGACGTGGGGACACAGGGACACTGGGGGTGCCCAGCCCTGGTCCCCCTTGTCCCC
>NW_009919556.1:1781-2109 GCF_000696875.1 Nestor notabilis
TCCCCATCCCTGTATCTTCACCCACTTCACTTTATCCGGTCCCCCGTGTCCCCTGTATCCCATCCCATCACCATCCCTGTGTCCCCCCCATTCCCACCTTGTCCCCTGTATCCCCATCCTGTCCCTGTATCCCCATCCCATCCCTGTCCCCCATATCCCCCCATGTCCCTGTATCCCATCCTGCCCCCAACTCCATGTACCCCATGTATCCCCATATCCCCTGTATCCCATCCCCGTGTCCCTGTATCCCTCCTCTCCCTGTATCCCATCCTCATGTACCTGTATCCCTCCTCTCCTTGTATCCCATCCCCATACCCACATCCCTGTC
>NW_009919556.1:2161-2397 GCF_000696875.1 Nestor notabilis
CCCCTGCATCCCATCCCCGTGTCCCTGTATCCCATTCCCATCCCCACATCCGTCTCCCATCCCCACATCCCTGTATCCCATCCCCTTGTCCCTGTATCCCATTCCCATCCCTACATCCCTGTCTCCCATCCCCACATCCCTGTCTCCCATCCCCGTGTCCCTGTATCCCATCCCCACATCCCTGTATCTCATCCCCATCCCCACATCCCTGTATCCCATCCCCACATCCCTGTATC